>NC_038256.2:19505248-19592851 GCF_000004515.6 Glycine max
TCTATAGATACCGTTTAGAGCCAGATTAACGTTCTGCCGACTCTGGTATACCTCTAAAGGCAGTTATCCTGCATTCTGTCCAATGCCACAACCAAAGGGTAACTAATTGCTAACCCTAGCTCCACCCCCATAAGCCATATTATAACAAATTAATGTTTTGCATGTGGGTCTCTCAATTAGGTGAGAATGCAGTCAAAGTAAGTTAACAACAAAACTTGAGGTTTATGTCTTAATTTTGAAACAAACTTGCATTATGTTATTCTAGTAGCCAAAATCATTATGATGCTATTTGTTAAACATGTAATTCAATGGAAGGTGATATAGAAAAAGATGGTGTTGAACAAGCAGACGAACCCACTACTACAAAAAACAGATTTAACATCGGAGGCTTAACATCGGTTGTTAAAAAAATCGATGTTAATGTAAGCGCGGTGGCATAATTGTAAATACCGTGTATCCGTTAACATCGGTTTTGTGAAAATCCGATGTTAACGAAGTGACGTTAACATCGGTTATTGGAAAACTGATGTTAACATTGATTAGTTAACATCGGTTTCCCAATAACCGATGTTAACATAAGTTTGTTAACATCGGCTTTTGAGAAAACCGATGTTAACGTTTGATAAGTTAACATCGGTTTTTTTCCAGAAAACTGATGTTAACCTGAACATCATGTTGTTAACATTGGTTTTTTAAAAAAACCGATGTTGAACTTATATTTTAAAAAATATAGTGAGCCCTATGAAGTTTGCGTTGTCTTCTTCTCCATCTAAGCTTTCACGCTCTCTTCTTCTCCATCTAAGCTTTCACGCTTTTTTTTTTTTTGCATCTAAGGCCTCTGTTCTCCGTCTACCTTGAAGCTCTTTCTTCTGCATCTACCTGAAGCTCTCTGTTCTCCAACTACCTTGAAGCTCATTTCGTATAAGCTCGAGCATCGTTTCCGTCGCACTCGAGCATCGTCATAACTCTCTACTTCTTCTCCTTCGCCACCTTACCTAGGTATGTTTCGTCTAATCCTGTATAAATATTTGATTGCATTCATGTATCGCACACTTAGTGAAGTAAACATGACTAGGGTATCTCATATTTAACTGAATCTCCCTTACCCTTACTGTGTTCTTGTATAAGAGGTGCACCCCGTAGGGCATTGGATAGTTGATCGTATGGGTGCGAGTGTATGGTTCATGTCATCATTATAGAAAATGTAAACTCTTAAAAGGTTGATAATAGGGTTAGCAAAGAAGCAGAAGGATACTTTGGATAACTTGCATGTTTGAATGAGATTATTTTGGGATTTATTTTTTAGTTTTTGCTAATTTCCTAGGAGAGCTTTGAAAACAAACTATTATTTCAATGAATGTTTGAATTTGTTTTCGTAATTGTAACATTTGCATATTTCTTTGGCAGTTCATGTGTACTTTAGGAGTTGTTGAAGCTGTTGTTGTTTCTTTGAATTGTGCATAGTATATTGACTGTTATCTTACTGATAAATACTCTAGGATTTTGAAGTGCTCATCAAAGAACATTTTAGGAGGCGGGGTCAAATTAAAGCCAACTTTGGTCTGCTAACTCTGCCCAAAGGTAGCAAGAAGTGTAAAGGTTCTCATATAGTGTCAATGTTTTGATTCCTAGTATTTGTACCCTTTAATTTCTCTTGTTTAAAAGATCAATTCACTTCTAGGAGCTTGAAGGAACAAAATTTGGTGGGATTTATTGAGGGTCAACTATCCAATGCATGTATAAATTCGAATTATTGAGGGTCAAGATACCCTAGAGACCCTTGTGGAGCTATGGAGACATGGCTTACATCATTGGGGAGCAATCTTGAAATCCCAAAATCTGGTGTTCATACCTTTGTGCTCTAACAAATCTGTTTGTTCACTTGATAGCAATCATTGGAGAAAGAACACTATATCTGCTTGGTGAATCTTAATCATGAATAGAAACTAGAATAGTATGCCTGTCACATGAATAACTAACACTTTTAATAGCCAACAAGTAGTTTGACATACTTTGGTTGAGAAAAGGCTGAATTAGTTTGTTGTAGTTGAAGTTGGTTTGTCCATTGGTGTTGTTGTGGAAGTTGTTTCATTATATCAAGTCCAGGTAAAGCACATTGTTACTACTTGGTTATATATACATGTATATGTGTAAATCATGTATTAAAACCTGTATTAAAACACTACAGCCAAATACAACTACCAGGTATGTGTTAAAGTCCTAGAAGCTTCAAGCTAACAGAGAGTTGAGAAGTTTGTATAATCTCACTTGAAGCTGTGAGTTTTCATTGATAATTTTTACATCTGTTCAAGCTTCCTTACTTGAGAATGTCTCTGAAATTGCTGGTTTTTTTTACCATATACCCAATATGAAATTTCTGCTTAAATGTATGTCTTTATGAAAATTTGTTAAGGTGATAATTAGAAGGATTAAGCCATATATAGTTTAAGTGCAAGGTTCTAAGGCCAAAGTATTATTTGGAAACAATAATTGTCTTCATATCAATTTGTTACCCTTCTCCAGTCTTCCTCTCCTTAGTTGCCATTTTCATGGCCACCTTACACTTTGGTTGACTTATATATATCATCAAACCACTTAAAGCACAAGCACATGTTCTATCTGACAGCAACTCCTAGCCACCTCACATAAGGCATTTCATGCTTTTAGGATTCGTTCGTTCTAGTTAAAAAAGAATGAAAAAAACAGTAAAATAAGATAGAGTCCATTCCTAATAAGTTATTAAGTGTATGCCATAAATTAAAAGGAATATTTAGTGAGAAATTGTTTGAACTATAAGGTGTAGCCTGTAGACTGATAAAAAAGTTATATATCTATCATATTGTCTTATGCAAAAGCATATAGACAAATTATGTGAAAAAATCATAATTTCATTGAAACATTGTGGTAATAGGAAGGATAGAAATATCCTAACTTTCTAGAAAGAAAATATCTTTCATGCCAGGTCACTAATCAATTATAGTAGAAACTTAAACTTAAAAGTGTTATTACAAGGCAACTATGATTTGTAATGAAACCATTTTCCTTCAGTTTAGTATCAATATTCTAATGTTATATATCTTAACTTTGTCCCCACTCCCATGATTTTTTATACGATGTAGCACTAATTTTATATGCATATATTAATAAGTTGATCTATGACCTAAAATATAGAATGTAGTTACCTGATAAACAGTAGATTCAAAAAATTCTTTTGTTACTCCATGATTAGAAGATTCCACTGCAGAAAAGGCAATAGCTTCCACAACTTTTTTGTTAAGGTTTTTAATTTCCACATACAAAACTTAGGAATAAGAATCATGACTGAAACCAATCATAAAATGTAGCAAAGCCAATATGGCATTCAATTCAATCAGTGCATATAATTCTCTGAGTGTCATTAAGGTAGTAATATGTTCCCAAAGTAAAAAAGCAGTTAGCTGTAGCATTCAATAATTTGAAAACAGCTAGAACATAAGCTTAACCATGCTTTTGTTCGTTGTTATCTTCTTTTGGGTGTAGTTTTTTCTATATGATCCAACAACAAGTTGAAAGTTAATCCCAATCTGAAATTTTCCAACTTTCCACAGACCATCCTTGTGACAGCCCATTTGGGGGCACTTTTCCCAATCTTGCATATATGCCTTTGTCCACTAAGAGTAGCCCGATGATCAAAATAAACAATGCCTACATCCTTCTAACAAAGGGAACTAAGAAAAACAAATGGAAATAGTATGAAACTATTGCTAAACTATCTTCTTAGTTTAAGTTAGAACTACTGCTAAACAAATGGAAATAGTATGAAACTACTTCTGTTAGCTGTCGTTAACAGTGTTGCATGTTGCTACTGCCATCCCCAAGGCCACTTCCACTTGTTCTTTTTTTAGTTTCCTTTATCAAATAAATGTTGGTATTATCTGGTTTGATCACCCAACTACTCTTAAAGATCAGAGGCATATCTGCAAGTCTAGGAAGAGTGACCTGCAAATGGCCTTAGTCAAGGGTTGTCTATGGAAACTTGATAAATTTCCAATTGACATTAGTTTTCAACTTGTTGTTTGATCATCTCAAAAAACTACACCCAAAAGAAGTTATCTCCTTGCTTGTCATTGAACTTTGTCCTAAAGTTAATGTTGCCTTGTGGCTGAAAATATAGAAAATCGTACTAGTAGTTGAAACTGTAATAAGAAAAAAAGAATTAAAAAACAATTACAATTAATATAAACTCTTAAAGATCACATAATTACACAATACCTGAAAATATAGAAAGCATTAGTTGAAAATAAAATTTTAAAAAAAGGAATTTGGAAACAATTAAAAATATAACACAATTAAAAACGATGTATATATAAATTAGTTTTAAATTATAATTACAAATAGTGAAAATATTTTTCTTTTCTTTTAATCCTCTGGATCAAATAAAGCATTATTCACAAAGCTTACCACAACCATTTTGGAAAACTTAAAAAGTTGTCTTTTATCATATAGCACAATTATAGTGACTAAGCTAGCAGCACCATATGTCAAGTTATATGTGTTGTTATAATTAATAAATTGCATAGTTGTTGTTCAGCCCCCCTTCCTCGTGCATTATTATGATGATATATAAGGAAAGGTGACTACACTAGTCATTAATTAGTGAGGAGGATTTAATAACACACCACTTGTGTGGCCAGTTAGACAAGGAAACTAGAGATAGATGGGTGGTCAGGTTTTTATTGTAGGTGACTAAACAACCACCTTCAGCTCACATGCCTTCTTTATGTGTATTAAAAGTGAGAGTAAGCCCCTTGGAGAAAGAACAAATGAACTGAATGAGAGAGTAACAAGGATGAGACTTCTGACAATCGTCAATAAAAAATGAGCCAAATTCAATATAAGTTTTGTGAAATCCCTATTTCACACGAGAGTAGTACCACAAAGAATGTCCCATAGTTCTGCTTGCATAACTGAACAATCTCTCCAATAAGAGCAGTGCAAGCCAGAATAAATCTTCCCTTGGGATCCCTTAAGAAGCTTAGACAGAACCATCAAAATTAAGTTGAATCCAATCAAAGGAAGGGACCACCCATTTGATCCCCGTTGGACAGAACCAACAGATTTGTAGCAACCAAAGCTTCTCAACTGACAAGGCATCACATTAACAGCAACTAAACAAATATCGAATTCAGCTTTTTCTTATCAATACAACTGAAAAGGAGAATTTAGTATCTAAATCAACTTAGTGCGATTCAAATTATTAGAATTTGCAGTCCCATAGGTTCAGAGTTGATAAAATTAATTTTATACCAATAAAGGAAGTTAAAATACATATCTAAATTAAATCTCAAGCATGCACTTTTTATTTGATTTTATTAGAAATTACAATTATTAAATTCCTAACTTTAGCCGATAAGAGAAAACCAATGTTTCATTCGTGGACTGATTCTACAACACACCCGCATTTAGCTTGGAGCATGGATGCACCAAACTATAGGACCATAGATTTTGTCGATGTACAAAATTAAAAATTTATAAAACAACTATGATGACAAAGAATTAGAGAATATCAACAGTAAGGTTCATGAATCATGATAAATAGCTCTTGATATTTGTCTTACTAAACTAACCACCCACTCTTTGCTGGATGGTATATTTGATATCTCAAAAGAAAAAAATTAAAACATTTTGTCAAACAAAAGGAAAAAATAATATGAAAAATTGTCAACATGGTAGTAGTTGGTACCTCACCAAATATTAAAAATGTACACACCAGTCAAGGATCATTTACAACATGCAACCAAACCAACCATCTTTGTCAACGTCTTCAATTTTTTGAAATAAAATAAGAAAGAAAGCAACAAACTCATCAAAACTCCCTAGAAGAACTCTGCCACACCTCAACACATTGTTGATCCTTCCTAGTCAAGAACATGGTGCTCCCTCCAAAGGCCAAATTGGTAATGTTGGCCCCACCCATATCCCTCACTCTCCCCATCAAGTTCTTGAAGATCCTCCTACTGTTCCCAGACCCCATAACAACCTTCGACCACAACTCCATGTCACCACTCTTGGTGCAAAACACTTGATTCCCCTGCGTTTCAATCTTGAAACTAGGCTTGGATGCCTGATAGCACTATTAGAAAATATGTTTTCTAAATCGGTTATTTATCACTTTCTACATTGGTTTTTAACCGATGTTGAAAGTGCCGATGTTGAATGTATTATCGTTAACATCAGTACCAAAAAATCGATGTTAACGTTAAATTTACAACATCGGTTATTTAAATAACCGATGTTGATAATAAGAATTACACCCAAAAAAATGTATTAATGTTGACAGTTAACATCGGTTTTTTTTGGAAAAATCGATGTTAACGTAACTTAACATCGGCTTTTTTTTTTTTTTTTTTACAGAAAACTGATGTTAACATATATGTTAATGTTGACAGTTAACATCGGTTTTGATGTAAGCTCCATTGGATCTTGTTTTCCTAGGATCTTCTTCATCAATGGATTCCTTTGTTTCTTGGAAGATGAATGGCAGCGGAATGGAGAAGGAAGAGAGAGAGAAGACGCCACTTCAAGGAGAAGATGAGTCTAGAAGAAGCTCACCACCATAGGAGGCCATGGATAAGAGCTTGGAGGTAGAAGGAGATGAATGGAGAGGGAGAGAGAAGCACAAAATTTTGTGCTCTAAGAGAGTTTTGAAATCTGAAGTTTAATTTTCAAATGATCAAAGTTGATAAAAATGCACACACATGACCTCTATTTATAGCCTAAGTGTCAAACAAAATTGGAGGGAAATTTGAATTTCAATTCAAATTTCACTTGAATTTGAAATTGAATTTGTGGAGCCAAACTTTGGAGCCAAAATTTCACTAATTATGATTAGAGAATTTTAGTTATGGTTCAGCCCACTAATCCAAGATCAATTCCAAGATTCTCCACTAAGTGTGCTTAGGTGTCATGAAGCATGTAAAGCATGAAGGACATGCACAAAGTGTGACTATATGATGTGGCAATGGGGTGTAGTAAGCAAATGCTTACCTCCCCCTCTAAAATTTAATTAGATTGTGCTTCTACCAATTTAATTAAATTTATTTCCAACCACACACATCAAATATTCACTTAGTGCATGTGAAATTACAAAACTACCCCTAATACAAAAACTAGTCTAGGTGCCCTAAAATACAAGGGCTGAAAAATTCTATATTTCTAGGGTACCCTACCTACATTATGGAGCCCTAAATACAATGACCAAATATAATGACATCCTAGTCTAATATGTACAAAGATAATTGGACCCAACGTTGGCCCATGGGCTCAGAAATCTACCTTGAGGTTTATGAGAATCCTAGGGCCTTCTTTAGCAGCTCTAGCCTAATCCTCTTGGAGTCCCTTGCTCATGGCTCTAGTGACTGGTCCCTTCCCAGGGAGGATTGCATCATTCCCTTCCCCTTGAAGAGGATTTGACCTCAAATCTGTTAGTTCCTCCTCCTCAATATCAGCTCCACCTGCAAAAGGAATTAAATCAGAAATGTTAAAAGTGGTGTTGACTCCATACTCTTCTGGGAGGTCCAACCTATAGGCATTGTTATTGATCCTCTCCAAAACCTGAAAAGGTCCACCCCCTCTAGGGCTAAGCTTGGATTTCCTTTTAGTAGGGAATCTATCCTTCCTAAGATGGAGCCAAACCTAGTCACCTTGATTAAGAACTAGTTCTTTTCTTCCTTTATTGCCTTTAGTTGAATACACATTTGTTTGGTTCTCTATTTGGTTCTTAACCCTCTCATGAAACTTCTTTACAAACTCTGACCTAGATTCCCCTTCTTTATGTATAAAAGAAGTATCTAGTGGGAGAGGAATGAGGTCTAACGGTGTTAGGGGATTGAACCCATAGACAACCTCAAAAGGGGACTGCTTGGTGGTTCTATGAACCCCCCTGTTGTAGGCAAATTCTACATGAGGAAGATACTCATCCCAAGACTTATGGTTGCCTTTCAAAAGAGCCCTTAAAAGGGTGGATAAAGACCTATTCACTACCTCTGTTTGCCCATCAGTTTGTGGATGACTAGTGGTAGAGAAAAGAAGTTTAGTTCCTAGCTTAGCCCATAAGGTTTTCCAAAAGTGGCTAAGGAACTTAGCATCTCTATTTGACACAATGGTCCTAAGCAAACTATGGAGTCTCACAACTTCCCTGAAAAAGAGTTTTGAGATGTGGGAAGCATCATCCACCTTGTGGCATGGTATAAAGTGTGCCATCTTGCGAAACCTATCCACCACCACAAAGATAGAGTCTACACATCTTTGGGTTCTTGGAAGCCCAAGGACAAAGTCCATACTAATGTCTACCCAAGGTGCAGAGGGGATGGGTAAGGGTGTGTATAGCCCATGAGGCATCACCCTAGACTTGGCTTGTAAACAAGCCATACACCTAGTGCAATGCTTATGGACATCTTTCTTCATATAGGGCCAATAAAACTTTTCTTTGAGTAAGACAAGGGTCTTGTCTATCCCAAAGTTGCCCATGAGCCCACCCTCATGGCTCTCTTTCACAAGTAATTTCCTAATGGATCCTTGGGGTATGCAATGCTTTCCCTCTTTGAACAAATACCCCTCAGCCAAATAGAATCCATCTAGGGCCTTTTTCCCACAACTCTCGTAAATGGGAGAAAAATGTTCATCTAAAGCATACAAGTCCCTAATATTATCAAATCCTAAAATTTGAGCTCCTAGGGAGCAAAACAATGTGTGTCTCCTAGAGAGGGCATCAGCTACCACATTTGTTTTTCCCTTTTTGTATTTGATAACATATGGAAATTGCTCTAGGTACTCTACCCATTTTGCATGCCTCTTGTTTAACTTGCTTTGCCCTCTAATGTACTTAAGTGATTGATGATCACTATGAATGACAAATTCCTTGGAAACAAGGTAATGTTCCCAAGTTTGGAGGGCTCTTATTAAGGCATAAAGCTCTTTATCATAGGTGGGGTAGTTGAAGGTGGCACTATGAAGTTTTTAACTAAAATAAGCAATAGGGTGCCTTCCTTGTAACAATACAACTCCAACACCCACTCCAGAGGCATCACATTCTAGCTCAAAAGTTTTAGAAAAGTCAGGAAAAGCTAGAACAGGTGCCTTAGTAAGCTTTTCTTTGAGCAAAGCAAATGCTTGCTCTTGTTTTTCACCCTAGGTAAATGCCAAATTCTTCTTCACCAACTCATTGAGAGGTGATGCAATTGTATAAAAATTAGGAACGAACCTTCTATAGAAGCTTGCTAACCCATGGAAGCTCCTAATATCTCCCACACATTTTTGGGTGGGCCATTCTTGGATGGCCTTGATTTTCTCAGGGTCCACTTGGACCCCATTTCTACCAACTACAAAACCTAAGAAAACTATATTATCTACACAAAAGGTACACTTCTCTATATTTGCATAGAGGGTGTTTTTCCTAAGGACTGAAAGAACTTGCCTGAGATGTCCTCAGTGATCATCTAGGCTCCTATTGTACACTAAAATATCATCAAAATAAATAACTACAAATCTACCTATGAAATCCCTTAAGACATGATGCATAAGCCTCATAAAGGTGCTTGGTGCATTAGTGAGCCCAAAAGGCATCACTAGCCATTCATACAAACCAAACTTGGTCTTGAAAGCAGTTTTCCACTCATCACCCTTTTTCATCCTGATTCGGTGATAATCACTTTTAAGATCAATTTTTGAAAAGATATTGGCACCATGCAACTCATCAAGCAAATCATCAAGTCTAGGAATGGGGTGCCTATACTTTACAGTGATGTTTTTGATGGCCCTGCAATCTGTACACATTCTCCACGTACCATCCTTTTTGGGCACTAACAACATTGGCACAACACATGGGCTTAGGCTCTCTTGGACCCAGCCTTTCTCCTCCAATTCTTTAACCTGAGACTTTATCTCCTTAGTCTCCTGAGGGTTAGTCCTATAGGCTGGCCTATTAGGAAGGCTTGCTCCTGGGACTAAATCTATTTGGTGTTCTATTCCCCTTAAAGGAGGTAGCCCAGGGGGTATCTCTTTGGGAAATATATCACCAAATTCATGTAAGAGTTCTTGGACCTTTGGAGGTAAGGTCTCAAATGTAGGAATTATGGCAGTGCTAAGGGATGTTTCCCTTGATAGGAGAAGGTAGAAAGATTGTTTAAGAAGGAGTGCTATTTTAATATCACCTTTTGTTGCAAAATGATTTTCCTTCTTAACAATCTTCTTGGAGGAATCCTTTCCCTCTTTTTCTTTCCCCTTGGCCTTTGAAGACAAGGCCTTACTATCCTTCTTTTTCTTTTGTTTTTCTACTTTTTCTTCCTCATCCCTCTTATCTTTCTTAGTTAGTCAATCTTTGGCCACCTGTGAAGGTGTTTGAGGATGCAACACAAATTTAGTGCCAAGATGGGTGAGTGTAATCTCATTAGTTAGGCAATTATAAATGATCTTCCTATCAAATTTCCACGACCTTCCTAAAAGAATATGTCCTGCCTCCATGGGAACTATATCACAATTAACTTCATCCTTATATGTCCCAATGGAGAAAGGTACCTTCACTTGTTGGGTAACTATCATTTTCCCTTGCTCATTGAGCCATTGAAGTTTATAAGGTTTTGGGTGGGGAATGATAGTGAGGTTCAACTTGGAAACTAATCTTGTGCTACAAGAATTGCAACAAGATCCACTATCCACAATGAGAGAACAAGTTTTATCTAACATTTTGCATCTTGTATGAAAGATGTTCTCTCTTTGGGATTGATATAGATCACAAGATTGACCTCCAAGGAGCCTTCTAAACATTAAGAGGTCACCTTCTTCATGGAGGTAGACTTCCTCAGTAGACTCTTCACCCCTTACATCATCTTCACTTCCACTAGAGGAAGGGGAAGAAGTAGTCTCCTCTTGACTACTATAAATGTCTTGACCCCTCATAATCATGGTTTTTTTTGTGGGCGCATTGAGAGGCAATGTGACCTCTCCCAAGACACTTGAAGCATTTAATGTTGCTAGTCCTTTCTTGGGAACTAGTCTTAGGGGTGGATTTCTCTATGGTCTTACCCTTATCTTCCTTGGGTTTTGAAGGTGCAGCCCCCAAAATTCCTTGGGCTTGGTCCTTCCTTGGATAAGAGTGAAAGCCATAAGATTTTGATGAAGGTTTTCTTTTAAGTTGTTGCTCCACTCTTATACAAAGTTGGACTAGCTCATCTAGGTCCCTATATGGAAGGAGTTCAACCTTATCCCTCACTTCCATATTAAGCCCACTAAGGAACCTAGCTATGCTTGTTCTTTCCTCCTCCCTAAGTCTAGCTCTTAAAAGGAGTAGTTCCATTTGTTGTCTATATTCTTCAACACTCATACTCCCTTGTCTAAGCCTTTGGAGCTTGTCCATAAGCTCCCTTTCATAGTAGGAGGGAATGTGCCTCTTCCTAAGGGCACTCTTATGATCATTCCAATACTTTACTAGAGGATCCCCATGAATCCTTCGTTCCCTAACAAGGGAAGTCCACCAATAGAGGGCATACCCTTGAAATCTAAGGGTAGCCAATGGAACTTTTCTCTCTTCGCTAATATGATGGCAAGCAAAGAGTTGTTCAACCTTCATTTCTCAATCTAAGTGGGCCTCAACATTATCTTTTCCATGAAAATATGGGAGGCTAATGTTAACCTCTTGAGGCCTTCTATCCTTTTCTTTTCTTTGGGAGTGATGTTTAGTATGTGAACTATGGCGCCCTCTATAATAGTTGTTAAGTTCTTCACTTAAACTCTTGTAAGAGTCATGACTACTATAGGAGGCATGTTTTTCTCTTTTCATTTCTTTTATTATTTTTCTTCTTTCTTCCTCTCTTATTTTCTCTCTTTCATCTTGACTTATTTCTTCCACTCTTTTTTTACCTTTTTCTTTTCTCTCTTGTTTTTCTTTCCACAACTTAAGAGATCTTCACTCATCTAATATCTTATACAAGGGGTCCTTAGGAGTAGAACCCTCACCATTAACACTAGATGAAGAATGAAGACTCATGTTGGTTCCTAAGTGTCATACCCTAATTTTGTCCGGGGACCATCTGTTTGTTGGGATGCGACCTTCACATGACCGCTTCGAGGAACTCAACACCCATCGTCAGGCAATCCGTGAAGTTCCGCGACATGCCGGAAGTCGAAAGGAAGCATTGTTGCGCAATCCGTAAAGTTCCGCAACATTCCAAAAATCAAAGAAGGGATTGTTGCGCAATCCGTAAGGTTTCGTGACATTACAAAAAGAAAACAAGTATCGTTACGTAATCCGTAAAGTTCCGTAATGTTACGGAAAAAGAATCAGCAAAAAAAGCAAAAGGGGTGTATTTAGTAAAATGGGAGGTGCAAATAGCAATTTTCAAATCTGGGCCCTTCTAGAGGATTCTGGGCATTTCCTTGCTTAAGGTGGAAGCAACCGAGCTCGCCTGGGCAAGCTGGGCGGCAACCACCTCCCCCGTTTTGTTAAAAAATGGCTTCCGGGGCTTTCGGGACTCCCATAATGCTTCCGTAAAATTCCCATAACCCTAAATAAGCATATTTCACTTAATATGGGTGAGGGGGAAGAGAAAAAAAGAAGAAAGTCAAGTCCTATATGCTTCCGTAACTTTTTCGTAAAATACGAATGAAGGGTGGTGAACTTATCAAAAAGGGGGGACGCAAATAGCAATTTTCAAAATTTTGAATTTGGGCCTTCCAGAGTATTTTCAAAGCAGGGTGGCTTCTGGAGGAAGTAACCCAGCTCGCCTTTTTCCTATAAATAGGCGAAAGGGGGTTGTTCCAATGATCCCTCATCCCCCTCGCTATGCATTTCAGCTGTTTTGGGTGAAAAAAATTATTTCCGTGAAGAAAATCCAAGCCGAGGTGCTTCCGTAACACTTCCGAGATGTTTCCGTAAGCAAATCCGTGAAGGTTTTCCATTGTTCTTCACTGTTCTTCATCCGTTCTTCGTTCGTTCTTCGTTTTTCAACGGGTAAGTTTTCAAATCCGAGACTTTCAATTCATTTCTTGTTTTGTTAGTTTTCATCTTTATTTCGTTCACTTTCGATTTTCATTTCTTCCATTTTTAATGAGCTTTAACCATTTATTTAAGTCGTTTTCTCACCTAATAAATGATAAAATGAATTTCAACCGATCATTTGTGTTGTAATCTCGTTTAATCACTGTTAAAACAAAATCTAACCGATCGTTCACGTTGTAACCTCGGTTAAACCAAAAAAAGGAAAATAATAATAAAATAATCAAAATATCTTGAAAAATAATAATAAAATAATCAAAATATCTTTGAATTAAATAATAAAAAAAATCAATCGGACGTTTTTTTTGGAAGTTTCCTTGGATTAATTGACTAATAACCAAAGTGAAACTAAGACTAAAATCAACTCACAAATCAAGCTTTGTCCGCAAAAATCACTAAAAACCATTTTAAGGTCCAACGCCTTAAACGGTCTTCTTTGCTTTTATCGGTTAACATGGACCGTTCAAAAGCATAAAGTCAACACATAACTTTACCGTAGGTCTGATTTCCTTATCGCAATTGAGGATACGTAGGAGCAAAAGCCCCGCTTTTGTCGACCACCCCAAGAGATCGTTAATGGTCCAACGCCTTAACGTTCCTCTCTTTTCAAAAGCCAAGAGATCGTTAATGGTCCAACGCCTTAACATTTCTCTCCTTTCAAAATCAAAAGATCGTTTAATGGTCCATCACCTTAAATGACCTTTTGTTCAGTCAAAATATATCTTGCAAAAAGGATAAAAACAACTTAACCAACGTTTAGTTCTCAAAGAACTACGTAGGTTTGATTTCCTTATCACAATTAAGGAATACGTAGGAGTAAGGGAAACACCCTTGTCGACCACAAAAAGATAAAAAAACACAAAAAGCATAAAAAGACATAAAAACGTAAGAAAGGGAAAATAAAACAAATTGAAGTCATCTTTGCACACTCGATTAAAGACTGCCGTCCTTTGTGACAGACACGTGGGGTGCTAATACCTTCCTCGTGCGTAAAAACAACTCCCGAACCTTTCACACTTAAAGTTCGTAGACCACACCTTTTCCGGTTTTTCCGATGTTTTCCTCGAATAAACGTTGGTGGAGACTCCGCGCATTTTTCTTTCTTGGAAGATGCACCCATGAGCCCCACGTCGCCCTCCCGCCGTAGGGTAGGTTGCGACACTAAGTTATGGTTCTTTCTTGTTGGGGGTTTGAAAAAAAAGGTAAAAGAAACTATGGTTGAAACTAGCCAAAATAAACACTAAAAGAGGTGTGAAAGATAAGGTAAAAACTAATTGGTAAAAGGCAAGCTATCTAGGCGGTTTGACAATGGAGGGTAAAGGAAGCTATGAAAGTAAGCAAGAAATTAAAGTGCAAGAAATGCAAACTAGGTGGATCCTAAGAGTGTTTGGATGACCTCATTTAAGGTTCCCAACAAGACACTCACAATCCTTAGGGAAAATTGCCTGAAATTATTACACACAAATGGAAGTAGGGTGACCTATTAGAGGCTCCCAACTTACTTCCAATGAAAGGCCTTTTTGTTACAAAGTTTGAAAGCAAAGAAAATTGCCAATTACAAATTACAAAAAAAAAAGTCCTCAATTTTGGTGTCTATTCTCTCTTTAGTGTTTCACTCAATTTGGAGTGCTTCTTATTCCAATAGCTCTTAAGGTGGTTGGCCCCTTGCTTCTTGACTCAAATTCTTCAAGGGATGACACCAATCCTCCTTTCCAATTCCCTATATGGAAACTCACAAACAAGGAAACAAAGAGACAAGCAATAACCAAATACCAAAAAATGAGATGAAAGCTAAACCAAAAGAGTTTTGACAAGACAAAATTTCAAGGATGAATCAACAATTAATGCAATGCAAAACACATAAAAGCAAGCTAGGACTCAGAGAAACTTATAATGGCTCTAGAGTAGAGTAAAAAAAACTTAAAAAAAAGACTCAAGAAACCTCTAGTTTTGGCACTTGTTTTCACAATAATTTTCAATTGAAATTTCAGAACTAGGATTGGTATAAAATAGGCACCAATTATAGAACAAATTTTGAGCCAAAACAACAAGCACACTTCCCTTTCACTTTTTTTTCTTGGACACTGATTTTTCTGCCAACTTGTGTGATTTTTCTTATTTTTTCCTTTAATCCAAATCACTTGGTTATTTTTTTATAATTTTGGTCCAGATGTCTAGAAAATTCAGTAAAAATTTAAGCTCAAAAAACATAGTGAAAAATTTCCAGTAATTTATACAATTTCATATGTTCAAGCTGCCAGTACCAACGATTTCAACCTAGAAATCAAGAGTAGTGTTTATGTTGCTTAAGGCTTGGATGGTTACAATTTTTGTTTGCTTATGCTCAATTATCTTGAATAACACAATTCAAGAGAGCTTAAGACTTATTTGATTCACAAATCCAGCCACAACTCATCACCACATCTCAACTTCATCATAGGCATCATGTAGGAAACTTAGAAAACAAAAAAAAGAGTTCAACAACAAGACTACTTCTAGGAATTAATTTAGAACATGTTATGAACTAAATAGCATGCATGAATTAGACTCAAAATTCAAAAGATAGGCTAAGAATGACAAGAATACATGAACAAATGTATCTAGAATTCAAGAAACAAAATAAAAATTCAACACAAACTTAGAGCATAATGTGACAATTACTATGACTAAACATGACTCTAAGACAACATGGATTAAGTGATTTACACTTAGATTTTTGTGTTATTTTTTCTAATCAATATTTTGGAGGAAAATTTAGATCTAAAGGTTCAGCGCAATAATATTATGAATGAAAATTGATAGAACCTAAAATCAACACAAAAACAAATAGAAATGCAAGAACAAGTGTAGATCTAAGATTTAATCGGTTTATTTTTTTTGAATCTACTCTAAACAGCACCAAACCACAAGACAATGGAGGATATACATGGAGAATAAGATGAAGAACAAGGAATTAAAGAGAATTCACTGAACAAAAAGATAGAGGAAGCAAAAGAACATAACCTAGATGAAGATGCTCTTGATACCACATGATGTAAGCTCCATTGGAGCTTGTTTTCCTAGGATCTTCTTCATCAATGGATTCCTTTGCTTCTTGGAAGATGAATGCCAGCGGAATGGAGAAGGAAGAGAGAGAGAAGACGCCACTTCAAGTAGAAGATGAGTCTAGAAGAAGCTCACCACCATAGGAGGCCATGGATAAGAACTTGGAGGAAGAAGGAGATGAATGGAGAGGGAGAGAGCAGCACAAAATTTTGTGCTCTAAGAGAGCTCTGAAATCTGAAGTTTAATTTTCAAATGATCAAAGTTGAAAAGAATGCACACACATGACCTCTATTTATAGCCTAAGTGTCAAACAAAATTGGAGGGAAATTTGAATTTCAATTCAAATTTCACTTGAATTTGAAATTGAATTTGTGGAGCCAAACTTTGGAGCCAAAATTTCACTAATTATGATTAGAGAATTTTAGTTATGGTTCAACCCACTAATCCAAGATCAATTCCAAGATTCTCTACTAAGTGTGCTTAGGTGTCATGAGGCATGTAAAGCATGAAGGACATGCACAAAGTGTGACTATATGATGTGGCAATGGGGTGTAGTAAGCAAATGCTTACCTCCCCCTCTAAAATTTAATTGGATTGTGTTTCTACCAATTTAATTAAATTTATTTCTAACCACACACATCAAATATTCACTTACTGCATGTGAAATTACAAAACTACCCCTAATACAAAAACTAGTTTAGGTGTCCTAAAATACAAGGGCTGAAAAATCCTATATTTCTAGGGTACCCTACCTACATTATGGAGCCCTAAATACAAGGACCAAATATAATGACATCCTAGTCTAATATGTACAAAGATAATTGGACCCAACCTTGGCCCATGGGCTCATAAATCTACCCTAAGGTTCATGAGAACCCTAGGGCCTTCTTTAGCAGCTCTAGCCCAATCCTCTTGCTCATGGTTATAGTGAATGGTCCCTTCATAGGGAGGATTGCATCAGGTTTTTTGGAAAAATCGATGTTAACGTATGTGTTAATGATGATAGTTAACATCGGTTATTTGGAAAAACCGATGTTAACGTACGTTAACATCAGTTTTTTGGAAATATCGATGTTAACGTATGTGTTAATGTTGACAGTTAACATCGATTTTTTGGAAAAACCGATGTTAACGTACGTTAACATCGGTTTTTTTTTTACAAAAAACCGATGTTAACGATTAACATAGGTTTTTTTTCTTCCAAAAAACCGATGTTAACATAGGTTTTTCCAAATAACCGGTGTTGTTTTTCATGAATTTTTTTAAAATATTATCTTTGTTTTTACAAAAAAACCAAAATTTAATCTGTAAATTTTAAATTAGACCACACAACATATATGATTTGCATTCCGCTTGCAAATAGGTTTTAGCAGAAAACTAGCTAGTTAACTATTAAAATGAAATAGCAATTGTAAAAAATGTAATGCAAAGTACGGTAAACTAATTGAGTAACCTAAAGTTACATAGTTCCCTAACATCCTATGTTTGATTTCTAACTTTTAGATAATATTGTGCCCACTGGATGTGAAGCACCTTGAATCTCTCTCTTCCAATGGTCTAACATCATTAAAATACTACATGATCAAATAAAAGATAAATTAATAATGTAATAACAATGATAAGAAAATCAACTTTGTTTGAAATAAACAATTACCGTTTCCCAATTATTCCTGAAAGTTCTTGAGATTATCGTGGACATCTAGTGCATGACGTAATAGCCGCACTCAATGCTTCCTTTTTGTCTATTACACTAAATACATAATGAAATTTGGATATTAATTAAACGTTAACTACAATTAGTGTACACACACATAAGCAGTATATATAAGTAGAAGTTTTATTTAAATCACGTACCTTAACAACAATCCACCTAGCAGCAGCCTTGGATTTAGGTTGTGGAGTATCATCAAGTCCTTTCAAAGCACTGTTGAATACGAGGAACATTAAAATATTGATGTTGTTGAGTTATGCTAATGCAAATGTATTGAAAACAACACTGACTGTTAATTATTCCCTTAAGGTAGTTGTCTGGCCTGTTATGTAAAGAACAAAACCAGACAACTAGGTTTTCCTTAGGCAAAATGACGACCATTTGCCAGTGTCCGCTGCAGTGGAGACGAATATGGGTTATTGTAGTAGTATAGATTATTTAAATTCAGTTGTTGTGTTTGACTTACCCATTCAGGTAGGCTCTAAGGTAGACATCGCGTTTTGAACTCTGCATCCAACTCTTGATGTAACTTTCCGATTCAAATTGTGATTGCCCAGACCTCTGAATGGACTGTGGCTCGAGGAATCCATACACATCGGAATTCCCCGCTCGCATACTTGTCTCAGTCAGATGTCTGTGTTGTTAAGACAAAGTTAATTATGTATGAATTTAAAACAATTACTTTGGTAATTAACAGTAATCTAAATTGACTTACAGAATCCACAATTGTATAACAAAGATGCTGAGACATTGATCACCGTGTGCTATTTCATATAGATTTTCATGCTTTATGTACAAGGGGAAGTCTGAATTAAACAGCCCGAACAGGGAAGCATCCCACATAACCTGGAGAGGCTTCAAAAACAGCTGTGGGATGGTCAATGTCATCAGATACAGGGGATCATCGACCTCATGATCTGGGCTTTTTGGAGGTTTTGCTGGAGACACAACTGCCTGTTGATCAAACATTGAAAACAATTTGTTTTGGTTCTTTGGATAGTGAAGAAAATTATGAGGATTTTCTAAATGATATAAATGTAAACATTTAGTAGGTGGTAAGTTGATCTCTTTGTTATTCTGTTGGTTTATTCTTCTAGTTTATAATAAGTCTAGTTTTTCTTGTCTCTGTAGTATCAGGCATTGAATGAATCTCCTATTGGACATAACCAGTTCCCTAAAGTTACCTCAGAAGTTGTGGCCATCGCTGAAGATATAAATGACATGTCATTTATGAGTGCACAATCAGCTGAAGTCACCTCACATACAATAGACCTTGGACGTGATGGTTTATTGGAGGAAGATGAAAATGGAGCAGAGCAAAGGATAGTATAATTAAGGATGGAGATGTAATTGATGGATTGAGGAATATGTCAGAAAATCTATCTGCAACAGTTGTGAATGTAAGTGACAAGTTTAGATTGTCTCTTAACTGCAAAATTTCTATAAACTTACAGGCTGGGAGAAGGCTGAAAATGAAGGGACAAGTTTAAAGAAGCAAGTCCAAGCACTGACTCTCAGAAATTCAACACTTAAAGATAGAGTCACCCATCTAGACAGTGCACTTAAGGAGTGTGTTAGGAAGCTAAGACAAACAAGGTGTTTATAACCTGGAAAAAAAGGTATTATGGTTCTAAGTCTCTATGTTGATTTCTATTTTTTTCTTTCTTCGAATGAAGGCTGATTAATTTTGTCTAATGCTGATATGGCTTGTTTATGTACTATGTCAGTAGTATATTGCTCTAATTCATATTGATTTATGTAGTCATTTGGACCAAGATCATTCAACATTAGGGTTTACTTGCTTATCATCCAGAATAGAATATATCTAATACATGATGTTTCTATTAATAATATAGCTTATCAGTCACACTAAAAGAATAGAACAACATTGCTAGTTACCTCAAACTTGAAGAGTGCAATTGATGAATGAACAACCCAAAAGAAAGCAAACCACCAAGGTAGAGGTAGAGGTAGAGGTACTCCCTATGCCTTGCAACTAAATATGCCGCTGAAAAGCAACCAAAAGCCAAAGTACTGCCAGTAATTATAATGTCATCAACATACCCAAGGAGATATACAGGGAAAATTGACCAAACTAGGTTATTATAGAATAACAAAACTTGAAACTTTTGGAAAAATCGGTGGTTAAATCTTAAATCCTATTTTTCACTTTCTTAGAGGCGTTTTTTGGAAAAATTGGTTGACCAAATCCCCTTCGAAACTTTTCTTAGGAATTTCTCTATCAATTTCGAGCATTTTGACATATTATGGGCTTCAAACGAACATTCCTATCAAAAGTTACAACCATTTGAAGTTTACTTGCACAAACCCTAACTAAAGTAAGGTAGTCTGAAGCATGGGGGTTAACTATGGAGGATGGGCGTGGTGAAAAACAGCCATATAGGGTTTAACTTAACAAAGCTCATTTCAAGAAATTGCAGAGAAGGAATTACCTGACTGAAACTGCAGTGTTGAATGCTGAAGTCGGACTCCAATGGACCCCAGCGGTCATGAACCTCGACGGCGGTCACGAACCCCAACGACGACGATGGTGTGGAGGAGACCACAGTGACAGGTCTTCGTGGTGAGGGAGAAAGAGGCTTTTGTTTCGTTTCTGAGACTGAGCTAGCGCACGGGGGGAGAACCTTCTGGGTTTTAATTTATCTATAACCCAACATCGGTTTTATAAAGAAAACTGATGTTAACATCAACTAGTTAACATCGGTTTTTTAAAAGACCGATGTTAACTAGTTGATGTTAACATCGGTTTTTTAAAAACCGATGTTAACTACTTGATGTTAACATTAGTTATTTAAATAACCGATGTTAACATCAACTGGTTAACATCGGTTTTTAAAAAACCGATGTTAACTAACTCGACTTATTTATGAAAATGCCACCCATGTTAAATCTATATTTTGTAGTAGTGTAGTCCCTGAACAAAAAACAACAAAATGTCACTTTTGGAATTTCACACAATAATCAGTATTCATAGAACTTTCTAGGGGGAAAAACAGCGTAAAAACTTCTATTAAACCAATGCTTCTATTGAGTTTAATCCAAATATAAGTAAGGGCATTGTTATTAGTAGTTGGTTAAAGTGTTAGTTTTTTTTTGTTTTCTGTTGTAACAGTTTTGATAAAAGCACTATATAAAGGTGCATATGTGTAAGTGCTAGATAAGAAAATACCCACAAGTTTCATTGAAATATATTCTTTGTTCATATCTGTGTGTGAGTGTGCAAAGGTTTATTCTCCAACAAATTGGTATCATAGAGATCTAAGGTTCAGGGACCTCATTGAAGGTGCTGCAATGGCTTCCACAACAAACACTGGTGGATTCATACATGCGTTACCAATTCTTGATGGCAAAAACTGTGATCAATGGGTTGTAAGGATGGAAGCGATTCTTGGCTTCCATGAGATTCTTGGCATTATGAAGGAAGGAATCTTAGAGAAGGAGAAAGATGATGCTACAATTATGAAGAAGGACTTCAAGGCAAAGTGTCTTCTTCATTAGTGTGTTGATCTTGTTGTATTTGAGAATATTGCAAAGGCTAGTATAGCCAAGGAGGCTTGGGAAATTCTGCAGAAGGCATTTGGAAATGCAGGAAAGACCAAGAAGGTGAAGTTGCAATCTTTAAGGAGGCAATATGAACTCCTCTCAATGAGTGATCAAGAAACAATGGTTGATTACTGTCGCAACCTACCCTTCGGCGGGAGGGCGACACGAGGCTCACGGGTGCGTCTTCCAAGGAAGGAAAATGCGCGGAATTGCCACCAACGTTTATTCGAGAAAAACGTCGGAAAAATCAGAAAAGGCGTGGTCTACAAACTTTAAGTGAAAGGTTTGGGAGTTGTATTTACGCACGAGGAAGGTATTAGCACCCCACGTGTCCGTCACAAGGGACGACAACCTTTAATCAAGTGTGCAAACATGACTTTAATTTTTTTTATGTTCCCTTTTATGTCTTTTTGTACCTTTTATATTTTTTATCTTTTTGTGGTCGACAAGGGTGTTTCCCTTGCTCCTACGTATTCCTCAATTGTGGTAAGGAAATCAGACCTACGTAGTTCTTCGAGAACTAAGCGTTGGTTAAGTTGTTTTTATCTTTTTTGTGAGATATTTTTTGATTGAACAAAAGGGTCATTTAAGGCATTGGACCATTAAATGATCTTCCGATTCTTTTGAAAGGAGAGAAAACATTAAGGCATTGGACCATTAATGATTTCTTGGTTTTTTTTGAAAGAGGTGACAAAGCTACGTGTTGATTTTAGGCTTTAGAAATCCACGTTTAACCAGTAAAAGCAGAAAAGACCATTTCAAGGCGTTGGACCGTGAAAATGGCTTTTTAGGTTATGACAAAAGTTTGATTTATGAATTGATTTTAGCCTTAGTTTCACTTTGGTTATTAGTCAATTCGATTAAGAAAGAAAAATCCCAAAGAAAAACGTCTGATTGATTTTTATTTTGGTTATTTTTATTAAAAGATATTTTTTTATTATTATATTATTATTTTGCATCTTTTTTGGTTTTAAACGTGGTTACGACATGACCGAACGGTCGGATTTCATTTTAACAGAAATTAAAAGATGTTACAATTCAAATGAACGGTGGAAATTTATTTTATTTTTGATTAGGCGAGAAAATGACTTAAATAAATGACTAAAGCACGTCAAAAAGGGGTATGGAAAGTAAATGAAATAAAAATAAAAGCACGCGAAACAAGTGGGGACCACTATGGGTACATAGAATGAATTGAAAAGTTCGATTTCGGGAACTTACCGGTTGAAGACCGAAGAACGAACGAAGAACAATGAAGAACGGTGGGAAATTTTCGGGAAATCGCTCATGGAAACATCTCGAAAGCATTATGGAAGCACCTTGGCTTGAATTTTCTTCACAAAAACAATTTTTTCCACCCAAAACAGCTGAAATACATAGCCAGGGGGCTGAGGGATCCTTAGAACAGCCCCGTTCAGCCTATTTATAGGAAAAAGGGGGAGGAGGTTGCCACCCAGCTCGCCCAGGCGAGCTGGGTCCAGAAGCAACCAAGCTTCGAAAAATAGTCTGGAAGACCCAATTCAAAATTTGAAAATTGCTATTTGCACCCCCATTTTGATAAGTTCATCCCCTTCTTTCGTAATTTACGAAAAGTTACGGAAGCCTATAGGACTTGATTTTCTTCTTTTTTCTCTTCCTTCTCACCCATGTTAAGTGAAATATGCTTATTTAGTGTTATGCGAATTTTACGGAAGCATTGCGGGTGTCTCCGAAGCCCATTTTTTAACAAAATAGGGGAGGTGGTTGCCACCTAGCTCGCCCAGGCGAGCTAGGTTGCTTCCACCTTAAGCAAGAAAATGCCCAAAAACCACTAGAATGGCCCAGATTTGAAAATTACTATTTGCACCCCCCATTTTACTAAATACACCCCTTTGCGCCCTTTTTTGCTAATTCTTTTTCCGTAACGTTATGGAACTTTACGAATTATGTAACGATACTTGTTTTCTTTCCGTAATGTCACGAAACCTTATGGATTACATAATCATCCCTTCTTTGGCTTCCAGAATGTTACGGAACTTCACGGATT
This sequence comes from Glycine max, assembly GCF_000004515.6. NCBI lineage: Eukaryota > Viridiplantae > Streptophyta > Magnoliopsida > Fabales > Fabaceae > Glycine > Glycine max. The sequence goes on from NC_038256.2 coordinate 19,528,625, forward strand.
GTGCAGCAATGCTTCCTTTTGACTTCCGGCATGTCACAGAACTTCACGGATTGCCTAACGATGGGTGCCAAGTACCTCGAAGTGGTCTAAAGAGGGTCGCATCCCAACAAACGGATGGTCCCCGGACGGAATTAGGGTATGACAATTGCCTCTCTTTACTTGTCTTTTATTGGAGATAAAAGGGAAGTAAAGATAAGACACTAATTTCATTCGAGCGAAACACCATTTGGTTGGTCAATCTCCCCGCCAGCGTAACCTGCAAAATTTTTGAAAATGATCAGTACCGAACGACCAACATCATCCTGATATTGCCGAATTTGTTCCTCTTGGTTGACACAAGGTACAGAATGACCATAATTTTTCTCTGCGTGCCATCGGACATCAGGCCTGGATGGAAAGGTGTAGAATCATTCGCGAGACCATCAGGTTCTTTTACCTAAAAAGGCGAACATGCTTTAGCAAGGAAAAATAAATCATTCGCGAGAGCACCATATCTTAGAGAAACAATAAACCCATGCCAAAAGTAATTTTCCTTGTAAACGAAAATGAAGGGTAGGATGTCAACATTTAGCTTTTAAATGAACATTCAGGGGAAACGTCGGGTCAAACTGAAACTGGGAATAAAATCACTCATAGTGTATAAAAACTCACATAGGCAAGTGTTTTACCCTAATCCCAAACCATAGCTGCACCGTGACTTTATTTTGCACATGATTTCCTATCGAACCAAAAGATCACACGCACGATCACGGATCAGTAGGATTTTCTTGAGGGTAGTGTTTTTGGAGAGGAAGCTGGGGGTTTCAATCTTTTCCTCTTTGTTTATGTGGGGCAGGATATTGCCAGTCGTGAGCGACTTTGAATGGCAATCCCAAAGGAAGAACTACTTCAAAAATGGGTTTTCCTTTGCCGGCAGTCATTTACCCTGCCAAAAAATTTATCTGGTCAGAAGATCTCTTGTTCTCTTTCTTGCTTTCCATTATTGATAGGGAATTATTCCGTTTTCCTCTGATCTTTTCCTTTTTACTTTCTTCTGATCTTTGATCGGGAATCATTCTTTTCCTTTTCTTTTTCTTTCTTTTCATTTCTCCCTTTCCACTTCTTTCTTCGGGAATTCAGGTTTTAGCATTCGTTATTCGCTCTCTCTTGAGGAGATTTTGCTGTCCTTCTCTTCGGGGGAAAGGGTGAGGATTCTCTTCACAGGCCAAGGTTCAAAGTAGCTCAAGGTTGTGTCTTAACATGGTCTTTTCAACGTGCGAGCCCGATTTTGATATCTGGGGCAAAACAAATTCGTGTGTCAAGGTGTCGGCCTCGGGTCGAATTTCCATATTATTCCCACGAGGCACGCGTAACAATGATGATTTGGGAACGTGCAAAATTAGTCATGGCTACAGCTAGGTGGGTACTTAAGCATCCAGTTTATGGCATTGTGATACTAAGGCTTGGGATTTACACAAGTGGACCCAACATTTCCAAATTATGTTCTTTCATCGGTTCAACGAATCCATCCATTCTCATCTCGATTATTCTGGAAAATAAACTCTTAGCGTCAGTCCCTTGTTTCCAAAAGATATGTTTGTTCTCTACGAATGATTTATGCTTTCTATGACTATAACATGCCGACCTTCGAGGTCTTTCTTTCTTTTTCTTTTTGTTTCATTTTTTATATTCGCAAAAACTATACATCCATCGCCATCTATGAGAAAGCTTTTCTTTGTACACCTACATTCCTATACATGATGAACTTTTCTGTATACACACGCATTAAAACTCTTTCTCTTTATATCAACACGGTCTATATACAAACTCTATTCCCGTTCAAAGGTTTCTTTTTTGTTTTTTTCAACATACACTTGTGGTTTATACAAAAATTTCTTTATATACACTCGTTGCTCACACACAAGAATTTCTTTTCACACCTTATTTACACACACACAAAATCTTTCCATACATTTTTTTACATATAAAAACTAGTTTCTTTTCTTTACATATAGACACGAAATTTGTTCACAACGCCTCTTTCTTTTTTCTATTCTTGGCGTTATCATGATTTTTTGTTCGTTTTATTTTTAGGATGACATTCCTAAAGGAAAACTCTACAAGGTTCCGGAATTTCAACAAACATTATCGATGATAACGAAGTAAAAACTAACGCAACAGTCCAAACAATATGTATGCACAAAACAAAAGGCGATCGAAAAAGCAAAACAAACGTTAGTCCCTCAAGTCATAAAAATAAGATAACATACAAATGATAAATGATGGAACATACGAATTTGGGGATCCCACGGTCGTGTGGCTCCGTATGCCACCGGACTCTTGGGTCACGGTTGTCGCAACCTACCCTTCGGCGGGAGGGCGACGCGTGACTCGCGAGTGCGTGTTCCAAGAAAGGAATACGCGCGGAGTCGCCACCAACGTTTATTTGAGGAAAACGTCGGAAAAACCGGAAAAAGACGTGGTCTACGAACTTTAAGTGAAAGCTTCGGGAGTTGTATTTACGCACGGGGAAGGTATTAGCACCCCACGCGTCCATCACAAGAGACGACAGCCTTTAATCAAATGTGCAAATATGACTTTAATTTATGTTATCTTCCCTTTCTGCGTTCTTATGTTTTTTTATGCTTTTTTATATTTTTATCTTTTTGAGGTCGACAAGGGGGTTTCCCTTTGCTCCTACGTATTCCTCAATTGTGATAAGGAAATCAGACCTACGTAGTTCTTTGTGAATAAAGTGTTTGGTTAAGTTTGTTTTTATCCTTTTTGCGAGATATGTTTTTATTGAATGAAAGGTCATTTTAAGGCGTTTGGACCATTAAACAAACTTTCGATTCTTTTGAAAAGGGAGAAGACATTAAGGCATTGGACCTATTAATGATCTCTTTATTTTTTGAAAGAGGCAATAAAATTACATGTTGATTTTAGGCCTTTAGAAATCTACACTTAACTAACAAAAGTGGAAAAGACCATTTCAAGGCGTTGGACCTTTGAAAATGGCCTTTTTTAGGCGATGACAAAAGTTTGGTTTACGAATTGATTTTAGCCTTTAGTTGCACTTTGGTTATTAGTTGATTCGATTAAGAAAGGAAAATCCCAAAGAGAAACGCCCGATTGATTTTTTTGGCTTATTTTACTAAAAGATATTTTTTATTATTATATTATTATTTTACCTCTTTTTGGTTTCCAACATGGTTACGGCATGACCGAACGGTCGAATTTCATTTTAAACGAAATTAACGGATATTACAACTCAAATGATCGGTGGAAATTTATTTTATTTTTGATTTAGGCGAGAAAATGACTTAAGCAAATGACTAAAGCACGTCAAAAGGGGGTACGGAAAGTAAATGAAATGAAAATAAAAGCTAATGAAAACAAATGAGGACCACTAAGGGTACATGGAATGAATTGAAAAGTTCGGTTTCGGGAACTTACCGGTTGAAGACCGAAGAACGATGAAGAACGAACAAAGAACGGCTGAAAATCTTCGCGAAAATCCCCACGGAAACGTTACAGAAACGTTGCGGAAGCGCCTTGGCTCGGATTTTCTTCACGGAACCAATTTTTTTCACTAATTTCAAGTGATTCTTGAATTACCAGGAGGGCTGAACGAATATGACACTTCTTCCCTTATTTATAGGAAAATGGGGGAGATGCTTGCCACCCAGCTCGCCCAGGCGAGCAAGGTGGCTTCCTCCAGAAGCAACCGCCTTCTAGAGGAATCTTCTGGAGGGCCCAAGTGGGCCTGGCTGCTATTTGCACCCCCATTTTTACTAAATACACCCCTGCCTTGTTTTGGTGATTCTTTTTCCGTAAAGTTACGGAGACTTACGAATTTCGTAACGATACTTGTTTTCTTTCCGTAATGTTACGGAACCTTGCGGATTACATAATCATCCCCTTTTTGACTTACGGAATGTTACGGAACCTCATGAATTGTGTAACGATGCTTCCTTTTGAGTTCCGACATGTCACAGAACTTCACGAATTGCCTAACGATGGGTGCCAAGTACCTCAAAATGGTCAAATGAAAGTTGTATGCCACCAAGCAAAGGTCCCCGGACGAAATTAGGGTATGACAGTTGCCCCTTTTTACTTGTCTTTTATTAGAGATAAAAGGGAAGTAAAGATAAGACACTAATTTCGTTCCTCTAGGTTGACGAAAGTCACGGGTGACCATAAGATATCTCCTCATGCAACTGACTTGCTGCAGAAGACGATGTTAGTCTCTGCGTGCTATCATGCTTTGTGTCTTACAGATAGCAAAAGAATGCTTATACGAATAACTACTCGGGTATTTCCGCCTGTCAGCGTGACTCCAGTGTCAGTATGACAGATCTTATGAGCGCGGAAGATAACGTAAATCTCCGCGTGTCAACGGGCTTGTTGGGCCGCGATTGACGAAGGGTGCAGAAGACGACGTTAGTCTCTGCATGCTATCAGGCTTTTTGTCTTATAGATAGCAAAAGAATGTTTATACGGATAACTACTCGGGTATTTCCGCCCGTCAGCGTGACTCAAATGTCAGTATGACAGATCTTGTGAGCGCGAAAGATGACGTAAATCTCCGCGTGTCAACGGGCTTGTTGGGCCGCGATTGACGAAGGGTGCAGAAGACGACGTTAGTCTCTGCATGCTATCAGGCTTTCTGTCTTACAGATAGCAAAAAAATGTTTATACAGATCACCACTCGGGTATTTTCGCCCGTTAGCGTGACTCAAATGTCAGTATGACAGATCTTGTGAGCACGAAAGATGACGTAAATCTCCGCGTGTCAACGGGCTTGTTGGGCCGCGATTGACAAAGGATGTAGAAGATGACGTTAGTCTCTGCATGTTATCAGACTTTCTGTCTTATAGATAGCAAAAGAAAGTTTTGAAAGTGCGGACAACCACTTGGGTATCTCCGCATGTCACGTGACTCTAGTGTCAGTATAACAGAAATTGTGGGGCGGCCGACAAAAGCGAGGCTCTTGCTCCTATGTATCCTCAAATGAGGAATTCAAACCTACGTAGTTCTGGATAACTTGTGAGACTAGAAATAGTCTCGATTTTTTCTTCACTAAAATATGAACATGCTTTAGTAAAGAGACAAATATTCCAAATGATTAGAGCAACATATGCTTTTTGGGTGAAAAACAATGTGTCTACTGGGGAAGGAGAGTACGCTGATGAAATCCTCCCATAACCGCAAATGAGATTTTGGATGTTAGCATTTCGTTTCTAAATGACCATTTAGAGGAAACACTGGGTTCAGCAAAAATAGAAGAAACTCACTCAAAGTGTATCAATCTCGCACAGGTAAGTGTTTCATCCTAATTCCGAACCATAGATGTGTCATGACTTGACTTTGCAAATCATTTCCTATCAAATCAAAGATTACATGCGCGATCATGGATCAATAGGACTCTTCTTGGGAATGGGTTCTTTTGGTGGGAAATTCGGCTTTGAGTTTTCTAGCCTTTTTCTTTTCTGTTTTTGTTTTACGCGAGGCGAACAAGTCACCGACGCACAGGATTTTGGTTGGCAATCAAAGGGAGAAGACCACTTTAGGTCGTGGTTTCCTTTCCTTCTTTTTGTTTATTTGGTGACAATTCTGTATTGTTCAGATATCGTCTGGTCCAACGACCTTTCTGCACATTTCCTCTATTTTCCTTCGATCGTTGATCGGGAATTTTCTTTCCTTCCTTTTCTTTCTCCCACTCTTTGATTTGGGAATTTTCCTTGTTTTCTTTTTTTGCTTTCTCCCACTCTTTGATTGGGAACTTTCCTTCTTTTCTTTTTTTGCTTTCTCCCACTCTTTGATTGGGAACTTTCCATCTTTTCGTGTTTTCTTCCGAGGGCAAGGATTGATATTCTCACCCTGGGTCAAGGTTTATGGTAAGTTGGGATTTTGGCTCAAGCCTTGTAGCACGGCTAGACATGATATATGTCTGGGTTTGGTTTAGCTCAAGGATAAAAGGGGATGTCCCACATTATTTCCATGACACACACACGCAACAATGATGATTTGGAAATTTTATGCAAAACTGGTCATGCATGCACCTATGTGGACACTAAAGTGTCAAATTTTTATGGTCATGTGATGGGCTCAGGATTCATTTGTAGACAAAGGATCAAGCCGATGTTTTGATGATGCCAAAAGATCACATGCGTCTCAAAGCTTTATTCAAGACAAAGAAATTAAAGATATTCAAGATGGATGATCAAGACAGTCTTTAGAGTCTTAGAAAGGGTATATTAAATAGGAAGGGAATTCCAATTGAAGTAGCAAAAGGTTTGGCCAAGAATTTTAAGTTAAAAAGTCTTTTTCAACAAATTTACTCTCTGGTAATCGATTACCAGAGGATGTAATCGATTACCAGTGGCCAAAAATGATTTACAACAGCTATTAAAATTTGAATTCAAAATTTGCCCTGTGTAATCGATTACACATATATGGTAATCGATTACCAGCAGTTTCTGAACGTTTTAATTCAAATTTTAAAGCTTGTAATCGATTACACATATACTGTAATCGATTACCAGAGCAGATTTTCAGAAATTATTCTCAACAGTCACATCTTTTTGTGTGGTTCTTGAATGGCTATCAAAGGCCTATATATATGTGACTTGAGACACGAATTTGCTAAGAGTTTTTCAGAACAAAAAAGTCTTATCCTCTTATAAAGCAAAATCGTTTTATCCTCTTACAAATTCCTTGGCCAAATTTCTGGTGATTCAATAAGGAATTATTTGAGTGCTCAAATTGTTCAATCTATCTCTTTCAAGAGAGATTTCTTCTTCTCTTCTTCTTCATTCTGAAAAGGGATTAAGAGACCGAGGGTCTCTTGTTGTGAAAGAATTCTAAACACAAAGGAAGGGTTGTCCTTGTGTGTTTAGAACTTGTAAAAGGAATTTACAAGATAGTGGAACTCTCAAGCGGGTTGCTTGGGGACTGGACGTAGGCACAAGGGTGTGGCCGAACCAGTATAAATCTGAGTTTGCATTTTCTCTTCCCTTAAACTCCTTTATTTATTATTGTTTTATATTCATATTCAAATTGTTCTATTTGAATCAATATTTAAGAAATTCATTATTAAGGGAATTTATAACTTGAATAGAAAGTGAAATACAATTTTTAATTGGGGAAATAAGTAATTCAACCCCCCCCCCCCCCCCTTCTTAAGATATCTGAGGCCACTTGTCCAACAAGTGGTATCAGATCTTCATTCTTGTATAAAGTTTAGAAGCTTCAAGAATTATGGCCTCATCAAACTACTTGTTTCCCGAGGGAAATTCTATAAACAGACCTCCCATCTTTAATGGAGTGGGTTACCACTACTGGAAAACCCGCATGCAAATCTTTATAGAGGCAATAGATTTAAATATTTGGGAAGCCATAGAACAAGGACCTTATGTTCCCTCTAAAATAGCCGGAAGTGCAACAATAGAAAAACCTAGAGCAGATTGGACTGAGGAAGAAAGAAGATTAGTACAATATAATTTAAAGGCCAAAAATATTATTACATCTGCCTTAGGAATAGATGAATACTTTAGGGTTTCAAATTGTAAAAGTGCTAAGGATATGTGGGATACACTACAAGTAACACATGAAGGCACAACAGATGTTAAAAGATCTAGGATAAACACTTTAACTCGTGAATATGAACTTTTTATGATGAATGTAAATGAAAGTATACAAGACATGCAAAAGAGGTTCACACACATAGTTAATCATCTTGCATCTCTAGGAAAAACTTTTCAAAATGAAGATCTAGTAAATAAAGTCTTAAGATGTCTTAATAGAGAATGGCAACCAAAGGTAACAGCCATCACAGAATCTCAAGATCTATCTAGTATGTCTCTTGCTACATTATTTGGAAAATTGCAGGAGCATGAAATGGAATTACTAAGATTAAAGCAGCATGAAGAAACTGATAAGAAGAAGAAGGGAATCGCTCTTAAAGCCTCATCTGCAATCCAAGAAGACAGTGATAAAGAAGATTCAATTGACTTGGATAATGATGAAGATATTAGTCTGTTTGAAAAAAGATTCAACAAGTTCCTGAGAGTTAGAGGAAATCAAAAGCGATCCAATTTTAAACCTAAAAGAAGGACAGGAACTTCATCATCTACACTAAAATGCTTTGAGTGCAATCAACCTGGACATCTGAGGGTTGATTGTCCCATCTTCAAGAAAAAGATGGAGAAGTCTGAAAAGAAAAATATTAATGAAAAGAAATTGAAGAAAGCATACATTACATGGGATGAAAACGATATGGAATCTTCTGAAGATTCAGAAAATGAAGAAATAAACCTCTGCCTTATGGCAAAAAGTTATGAAAGTGATGAAGAGGTAACATCTTCAAACAATTTATCTATTTCTTTTGATGAATTGCAAGATGCACTTGCTGATTCGCATAAAGAGTCAATTAAACTTGCAAAGTTAGTTTCATCTTCAAGAAAACTATTTCAAATTTAGAAAATGAAATTTTAAAATTAAACAAAGAATTAGATCATCTTAGAAATGAAGTCTCTATTTCTAAACCAATTGAAAAAGTTCATATCTCTACTATTTCTGACAAGAAAATGTCAGATTCTTGTAGTTGTTCTGAAAAGTATGAAAAATAAATCAAAGAGTTGAAAAACTCACTTGCAAAATTCTCTTATAGTAAAAATAATTTAGATGTCATATTAGGAAAACAAAGACATGCCTCCAATAAGGCTGGTCTAGGATATAAATCTGAAAAGCAACAAAAATTTCATAAAAACTTCTATACTTCCACACAAAAATATAATTCTAGTTTTATCACATGTTTTTACTGTGGAAGAAAAGGGCATGGCACATCTACATGCTATTTTAGAAGAAATTGTAACAATATTAAAATGATTTGGGTCCCAAAAGGATCTGTTATTAATACTAACACACAAGGACCCAATAAAGTTTGGGTACCTAAGTTACAACCTTGATTTTGTAGGAACCCTTGAGGAAAAAGTGGTACATAGATAGCGGATGCTCAAAACATATGACGGGAGGCGAATCAAAATTCACACATATCTCTCCCAAGAAAAGTGGACATGTAACTTATGGTGACAACAACAAAGGTAGAATTCTTGGAGTTGGAAAAATAGGTACAAATTCTTCAACCTCCATTGAAAATGTTCTACTTGTTGAAGGTCTTAAACATAGTCTGCTTAGTGTGAGTCAATTATGTGACAAAGGCTATCTGGTATCATTTGATTCTCAAAAGTGTGTCATTGAACATAAACATGATACGAATATAAAGCATATAGGGTTTAGAGTCAACAATGCTTACATGATAGACTTAAGTCAAAAACTAGATAATAATCAATGTTTTCTTAGTAAAGATGATGATCCATGGTTATGGCATAAACGGATTGCACATATAAACATGGAACACTTAAATAAATTAATATCAAAAGATTTAGTTGTTGGTTTGCCAAAACTAAGATTTGAAAAAGATAGGCTATGTGATGCTTGTCAAAAGGGAAAACAAACTAGAGTTTCTTTCAAATCTAAAAACATTGTTTCAACTACTCAACCCTTACAATTACTACATATGGATTTGTTTGGTCCTTCCAGAATCATGAGTTTTGGAGGAAGTTACTATGCTCTTGTTATAGTTGATGATTATTCTAGATACACATGGACTCTTTTTATCACTCATAAGAATGATGCATTCCAAGCATTTAGAAAACTTGCAAAAATCATTCACAATAAGAAAAATCTCAAGATTATATCTATTAGGAGTGATCATGGGGGTGAGTTTGAAAATAAAGAATTTGAATCATTTTGTGATAAGCATGGGATTGAGCATAACTTTTCTGCACCAAGAACCCCTCAACAAAATGGTGTTGTTGAAAGGAAAAATAGATCTTTGGAAGAGATTGCTAGAACTTTATTAAATGATACTCCTCTTCCAAAATACTTTTGGGCTGAAGCCGTTAACACTACATGCTATATTTTAAATAGAGCTTTAATAAGACCCATTTTAAAGAAAACTCCATATGAATTGTTCAATGGCAGAAAACCAAACATCTCACATCTTCATATCTTTGGTTGTAAATGTTTTGTATTGAATAATGGAAAAGATAACTTAGGAAAATTTGATGCTAAGTCAGATGAAGGTATTTTCCTTGGATATTCTCTGCATAGTAAAACTTATAGAATATATAATAAAAGAACAATGACAATTGAAGAGTCTATACATGTTTCCTTTGATGAGTCTAATGTCATTCTTCCAAGGAAGAATTTTTTAGATGATATTTCAGATTCCTTAGAAGATACACATATTAATGGAAATGACTCTAAAGAAAAAGATGAAGGAAGCAATGAGGATTCTCAAGATAATGGGGCTAGAGGAAATAATGAACTTCCAAGAGAATGGAAAGCCTCAAGAGATCATCCCCTCGACAACATTATTGGTGATATATCAAAAGGGGTAATAACTAGACATTCTCTTAAAGATTTATACAATAATATGGCTTTTGTATCTATGATTGAACCTAAAAATATAAAAGAAGCCATAGTAGATGATAACTGGATCATTGCCATGCAAGAAGAACTGAATCAATTTGAAAGAAACAATGTGTGGAAACTAGTAGAAAAACCTGAAAATTATCCTGTCATAGGAACAAAATGGGTTTTTAGAAATAAATTAGATGAACATGGCATAATTATTAGAAATAAGGCTAGGTTAGTAGCAAAAGGGTATAATCAAGAAGAGGGAATAGACTATGAAGAAACATATGCTCCAGTTGCAAGGTTAGAATCCATTAGAATGCTCTTAGCATATGCATCCATAATGAATTTTAAGCTCTATCAAATGGATGTTAAAAGTGCTTTTCTAAATGGTTTAATTCAAGAAGAAGTATATGTTGAAAAACCCCCAGGCTTTGAAATCCAGGATAAACCAAATCATGTTTATAAATTGCAAAAGGCTCTTTATGGTTTGAAACAAGCCCCTAGGGCGTGGTATGAACGTTTAAGTAATTTTCTCCTAGAAAAAGAATTTTCTAGAGGAAAAGTGGACACCACATTGTTCATAAAGAGAAAGCATAATGATATTTTGTTGGTTCAAATATATGTTGATGATATAATTTTTGGATCTACTAATGATTCATTGTGCAAGGAGTTTTCCCTTGATATGCAAAGTGAATTTGAAATGTCAATGATGGGAGAACTAAAGTACTTCCTGGGGTTACAAATCAAGCAAACTCAAGAAGGTATATTCATCAATCAATCCAATTACTGCAAGGAATTGATCAAAAGATTTGGGATGGAAAGTGCAAAACACATGGCTACACCAATGAGCACTAGCTGTTACTTAGATAAAGATGAATCTGGTCAATCTATAGACATGAAACAATATCGAGGTATGATTGGATTGCTTCTCTATTTATCTACTAGTAGACCTGATATTATGTTTAGTGTATGCATGTGTGCTAGGTTTCAATCCAACCCCAAACAATCACATTTGAGTGCAGTTAAGAGAATCATGAGATATCTATTAGGTACAATAAATTTAGGATTATGGTATCCCAAGAACTCAACATGTAACTTAATAGGATATTCTAATTCTGACTTTGCCGGATCTAAAACTGATAGAAAAAGCACAAGTGGAACTTGTCAATTCATTGGATCCGCTCTTGTCTCATGGCATAGTAAGAAACAAAACAGTGTTGTTTTATCCATTGCTAAAGCAGAATATATTTTTGCCGGCAGTTGTTGTGCACAGATTTTGTATGGTATCCTTCTTAATCGTATACTTATTAGGTGTGATAATACTAGTGCCATAAATCTATCCAAAAACCCTGTTCAACACTCTAGAACCAAACATATAGAAATTAGGCACCATTTTGTTAGAGATCATGTCCTAAAGGGAGATTGTATATTAGAGTTTGTTGATACAAAGAATCAACTTGCTGATATTTTTACAAAACCTCTCCCAAAAGAAATATTCTTTTCAATAAGAAGAGAATTAGGCCTTTTAGACCTTAGTGATTTGGATAGGTAATTTTTTTTTATGAATGATTGATTGTGTTTTGATTAAGTATGATGCTTGTTTTGTTTAATTTAGTTTACTTTTCTTGTTAGTATAATAGAATTTATGTATTCCTGTGTGTTTTATAGTTGAATGATTGATTTAAGTGCATTAGTAGTGATGATTAATCATATTAGATGTGTTTATCATAGACATAGATATTTTTTTAAAGAAACTAGTCTAAGTTATGTTTTGGTAATTGATTACCATCCATTGTAATCGATTACACAAGAACAGACAGCCTGTAATCGATTACAACATCCTGTAATCGATTACCAGAAGGCTCATTACTCCTGTAATCGATTACCAAGCCTTGTAATCGATTACAATTCGTCTTCGTCTATAAATACTCACGAAATCAAAGCTGTTGCGCAGCCACAACCTCCTTTCACGCCTCCTCCATACCTAAAACTTCAAATCTTCATATCTCACTCAATTCTTCACCAAATCACGTCCCGTAAAGCCCAATCTTCCTCTTTTTCACTCCTCTTTCACTTCCACCGATTAAAATCCACTAAAACTTCATCAAATGGCAGAGCCATCAAAGAAGAGAAAGGGATCATCCTCCACCGTCGCTGCTGCTGCCCATCGCCGCCACGGGCCATCTGAAGCATCCACAACACCTATTCATCCATCTTTATCATCTCCAAGATCATCCACATTGTTTTCTTCTGATGATCAGCGTCTACGGTACCTCTCTCAATTTTCTTCTAGGATCATCTTAGACCCTAAGTACCTAGATGTAGAGTTCTTTAATGATGAAACGTTTGATTGCTATCAAGTGTTTCAAAATTCTGGCCTTGTTGATTTCATGTCATTAAAACTGCCACATTATCCTGAACTTGTAAAGGTCTTCTACTGCAATTTGAAAATTCAGGATGACATTGTTTCCTCTGAGGTGCATGGTATTCCTATGATCATTGATCAATCCTTATTCTTTTCTTTAACTCATTTACCCAGTCAAGGTGCACCTTTTGAGGGCACCATTGTTGATGACTGGAAATTTGATTATTCTAGTCATGATGCTCGCCGCATGGTCTGCAATGATCAGGCTGAAATGACCGGTAGATTGCTGGCCGGATCATTAACTTTTGATAATCGCATCATGCACTATATAATTGTTAGAATCTTACTTCCCCGGTCTTCAAATTTAGCACAGGCCTCTGAGGAGGATTTGATTCTGATGTGGGCTTTTCTCACCGGTCGTCAGATCGACTGGGCCCATTTGGTTCGGTACCGAATGCATAAGGCATTACGGGCTAATGCACCTCTACCTTATCCACAGTTGATAACTTTGTTTCTGCGTGATTTTCAAATTCCGCTTGATGATGAGCCATTTGTTCAAGTCAAGCATTCCTTTGCAATTGGTGCTGGTGCTGTGACTTCCTTTGGTTACCGTAAGGATCGGAATGGTCAATGGCTGAAGAAAGACGCACTCCCTCCTCAAGATGAGCGTACTCCTTCACCTCCTCCTCAGCGTGAAGATTCAGCACTCCTGAATGAAGTCCTTATCGAATTACGAGGTCTTCATTCTTATGTTGGTGAACGTTTCGACTCATTGGATACATGCTTTGCTGGCATGGATATTCGCCTCACACAAGTTGAAGAAGATGTCTCCTTCATCCGTACTTGCTTTGATCCACCACCACCACCTCCATCATCCTCTTAGATTCATTGTTATTATTATTATGACTAAGTCTTATTAGTAATTAAGTATTATCAGTACTTTGTTTTTATCGTCGTGTATTTGGCTTTTTGTTGCACTAGTTATCGTACTCTTGCACTATTATTCTATTTCTGGACTTTGCTTTGGTTGGTTATGACATGTATGGATTTCTTTTGGTTTACTGTTTGGCCCTGTTTGGATTTTGATTATGTTGCTTAGTTCTTTTTGATGTTGCCAAAGGGGGAGAGAACTTGAGAGAACTTGGGTTAGAAATCAATTATCAATTAGAAATTTATCCTTAAGTAAAGTTAGGCATACATGCCAAAAGATAGGGGGAGTAAGGGTTGTGTGAACGTGCTATCATCTTGTATATAGTTTGTCTTGATTTCAGGGATTGTCATCATCAAAAAGGGGGAGATTGTAGACAAAGGATCAAGCCGATGTTTTGATGATGCCAAAAGATCACATGCGTCTCAAAGCTTTATTCAAGACAAAGAAACTAAAGATATTCAAGATGGATGATCAAGACAGTCTTTAGAGTCTTAGAAAGGGTATATTAAATAGGAAGGGAATTCCAATTGAAGTAGCAAAAGGTTTGGCCAAGAATTTTAAGTTAAAAAGTCTTTTTCAACAAATTTACTCTCTGGTAATCGATTACCAGAGGATGTAATCGATTACCAGTGGCCAAAAATGATTTACAATAGCTATTAAAATTTGAATTCAAAATTTGCCCTATGTAATCGATTACACATATATGGTAATCGATTACCAGCAGTTTCTGAACGTTTTAATTCAAATTTTAAAGCTTGTAATCGATTACACATATACTGTAATCGATTACCAGAGCAGATTTTCAAAAAATATTCTCAACAGTCACATCTTTTTGTGTGGTTCTTGAATGGCTATCAAAGGCCTATATATATGTGTCTTGAGACACGAATTTGCTAAGAGTTTTTCAGAACAAAAAAGTCTTATCCTCTTATGAAGCAAAATCTTTTTATCCTCTTACAAATTCCTTGGCCAAATTACTTGTGATTCAATAAGGAATTATTTGAGTGCTCAAATTGTTCAATCTATCTCTTTCAAGAGAGATTTCTTCTTCTCTTCTTCTTCATTCTGAAAAGGGATTAAGAGACCGAGGGTCTCTTGTTGTGAAAGAATTCTAAACACAAAGGAAGGGTTGTCCTTGTGTGTTTAGAACTTGTAAAAGGAATTTACAAGATAGTGGAACTCTCAAGCGGGTTGCTTGGGGACTGGACGTAGGCACAAGGGTGTGGCCGAACCAGTATAAATCTGAGTTTGCATTTTCTCTTCCCTTAAACTCCTTTATTTATTATTGTTTTATATTCATATTCAAATTGTTCTATTTGAATCAATATTTAAGAAATTCATTATTAAGGGAATTTATAACTTGAATAGAAAGTGAAATACAATTTTTAATTAGGGAAATAAGTTGTAATATCTTAATTCAACCCCCCCCTTCTTAAGATATTTGAGGCCACTTGTCCAACATCATTTCCTCTATTTTAAGTCAACCCAATGTTTCCAAAATATGTTCTTTTATCAATTTGTGCATTTATCCGAGTCTATCTTGGGCGTTCGGAAAAACTTTCACAGCATTTACCCTTCAGGTGCACAAACATTTTTTTTTCAAAAGCTAGCTATGCTCAGCGAATTTTTTCCTTCAAATAAAAGTTGGAAGTTATCTCTTTTCAAAAGCATGTTGGTTTTTCAGCTAGACAACTTATTTTTCTTTTTTCTCTTTTCCTTTTTATCATGCGTTTATTTCTTTTCCTTGTTTTTTTTCATGAGGTATTTTGCTACCTAAACATGTGTATATTTTTGTGAGGTATTTTTGCTATATACATGCATATCCAAGGTATCTTGCTACCTAAACATAAATATATATATTTTGGGAAGTATTTTTTTGTTTACATACATGCATATCTAAGGTATTTTCACTACCTAAACATACATACATACATACATACATATATATATATATATATATATATATATATATATATATATATATTTTGTGAAGTATTTTTTTGTTTACATACATGCATATCTAAGGTATTTTCACTACCTAAACATACATATACATATTTTGTGAAGTATTTTTTTGTTTACATACATGCATATCTAAGGTATTTTTACTACCTAAACATACATATACATATTTTGTGAAGTATTTTTTTGTTTACATACATGCATATCTAAGGTATTTTCACTACCTAAACATACATATATATATATTGCGAGGTATGACTACCTTCCGAGTTTGTGCATGTTTTATTTAGATTCCTAGGATCATGAGCAACTAGGCGTGTCCTACTCTAACTTGAGAAACAAAGGTGATCAAATAACAAGCAGAGATTTAAAAGGTACTAGGTTGCCTCCTAGTAGCGCTTCTTTAACGTCTTGAGCTGGACGCCTGATGACTTGTCAGTCATGGACCTAGTACTTTGCTTACCTTTGGCTTTGGACTTGGTCACCTATTGGTCGGCCATGTGTCGTAGGCAATACTCTAACCTTTTTATGGATGAGCTGAGGGGCTCTAGAGGTGGCGGCGGTGCATTTGTTGCCTGCTACTGGCCATCCCCAGGCTACTGTGGTGTTTCGCCTTGCGCCTCCCTGGGGGCGCAGTACCTCTTGATGAAAGCTTGATTAGTAGGGGGCTTGATGACCTTGTTGGGGGTGACGGGCACTCCGTAGAATTGACAGAGGCCCGTAATCAGAGCTGGAAACCCCAGGACCCCGTTGGACTTCTCCGAGTCCACTGGGTGTCTTGCGGGCGCGATCCCTGCAAACAACAGATGACATCAGAAATCAGTTTGAACCATATGCATACTTACCTATGTCGCGATGGCATGACCTTGCCGGGGGGTACGGGCACCCTGTGGACTGATAGAGGCCCGTAACCAAAGTTGGAAACCCTAGGGCCCTGTTGGACTTCTCCGGGTCCACTGGGTGTCTTGTGGGCGCGACCCCTGCAAATAGAAAATGGCATTATAAATCAGTTGGAAATAATGCATACCTACCTATGTTAGGATGACACAGACCAACTGATACTTCCGCAGGGGGAGATCGGCATTACGATCGCTGGCAGAATATTGCTAAATGGCAACGCCATTTATATCTGTGTAAGAGTGGTCATGTTGGTGCGCATGATCCACACTCATCTCTTTGCAGTGGCACGGGTGAAACCTTGCCCCGGTATGCACAGTAGCTACGCGATAGCCTTCCTCTGGTTGTGCTCGCACAGTTGGCCCTCCTTTGAGATCAAGGGGTGGCCCGGGAAAAAGAATGGTTGAAGGGAAATTACTGGTCCCTTAACTGGGAGCCCAAGTCTTGGTTAAGAATTAAGGGCAGAGGACGTTAAATCCTCTTAAGGTGTGGATATGGAGCCCACTGAAAGTGAGGACGTGTAGCCCTCTAAAGATGAGGGCGTGCAGCCCTCTGAAGTTCAGGACGTGTCACCTTTTGAAGGCAAGGGAGTGTAGTCCTATGATGGTGAGGACGTATAGTCCTCTAAAGGTGAGGGCGTGTCGCCCTCTAAGGGCGATGGCGTGTGGCCCTTTGAAAAGGGGGACATGTAGTCCTCTGAAGGCGAAGGCGTGTAGCCCTCTAAAGGTGGGGACGTGTAGTCCTCTGATGGCGAGGACGAGTAGTCCTCTGAAGCTGAGGACATGTAGTCCTCTGAAGGCGAGGGCGTGTGGCCCTCTGAAGGCGAGGACGTGTAATCCTTTGAAGGCGAGGACGTGTAGTCCTCTGGAGGCGAGGACGTGAAGTCCTCTGAAGGTGAGGACATGTAGTCCTCTGAAGGCGAGGGCATGTGGCCCTTTGAAGGCGAGGACGTGTAATCCTCTGAAGGCGAGGACATGAAGTCCTCTGAAGGTGAGGGCATGTAGTCCTCTAAAGGCAAGGACGTGAAGTCCTCTGAAGGTGAGGACATGTAGTCCTCTGAAGCGATAGGTACTAGTACCCAAGGGTCTATCCTTATGAGAAATCAAGAGATCGACTCATTCAGAGGGTCGGTCATCCCAAATTCACAAGATTTTGGACATTAGATGTAGGAACTCTATGCAGTTAACATGATTTTTAGGGATGCAGATGCATGCAACCTTTGTTGTGAAATTTGGTAAATGCGGACTTCATATGAAGTAATGCAATGTAAAGGAAAGTTGTACAATGTTCATGTCATTCTTTCCTTGTTTTGTGATTTTGATTTTGATTTAATTTTTTTGGAAAACACAGATTGACTGTCCTTTTGAAAGAGGTGATAATTCATGCAACCTCATCCTATCATTTTGCAAATCTCTTCGGGAACTCCTTCAGAGTGTATGTTCTGTTTGATTTAGTCACTTGACCATTTTGGAGTGACGACAATGGAGCCATTTGACGTTTAATCAATCCATATAAATCTAAGGTTTGTCCCCCCCCCCCCCCCCCTTTTTGTTTAAAAACATCGACGGGTGAGAACATTTGATCTGCCCCTATGTTCACTTGGGGCTCATGCACAATGCCCCTCATTGCCCCAGTGTAAGGCTTTGAGGTACCAATTGTTATCTTTTGTCATGACCATGTAGCAGGGAACCTATAGGGTGAGAACTTCTAATCTGCCCCTAGGTTCGCTTGAGATTCATGGACGGTGCCCCTTATTGCCCCAGTGTAAGGCTTTGAGGTACCAATTGTTGTCTTGTTTTCACAACCTCGTAGTGAGGAAGAATGAAAGAAGCAGTTGATTCTTGCAAAAAGAATTTTCCAAGGACAAGAAATAGTTGAAGGATTTTTTTTTCAGTTGATGGATTAAGTCAAATGACTCCTATGTAGAAGCAAGATGTTTTGATGTTTTGATGATGCCAAAGGATCAAGTGCTACTAAGTTTTATTCAAGACAAGAATCCAAGAAAATCAAGATATAGGATCAAGTTGATCTCTAAAATCTTAGGAAGAAGTTTCCAAATTGAAAAAAGCAAAAGGTTTGGCCAAAGAATTCTATCTAAATCATTTTAAATTGAGATTCACTCTCTGGTAATCGATTACTAGCAGCTGAAAATGTTTATAACAATTACTAGAAATTTGAATTCAAAATTTATAATGTGTAATTGATTACACATGGATGGTAATTGATTACCATCAGTTTATTGAATGTTTTTAATTCAAATTTTAAAGCCTGTAATCGGTTACACCAGTCTTGTAATCGATTACCAGAGGGAATTTTCAGAAAATAATTTCCAAGAGTCACATCTATTCAAATGGTTTATGAATGGCCATCAAAGGTCTATTTATATGTGACTTGGAAACACGAATTTAAAGAGAGTTTTCATTGCCCAAAAAGTTTTATCCTCTCAAAAGATTAAGAGAGTTTTTCTGAACTGAAATGTCTTATCCTCTCAAAAAAATCCTTTGCTCAACCACTTGCATATTCAGTAAGGAATTTTGATTGATCTTCATATTACAATCTATCTCTTTCAAGAGAGATTTCTTCTTCTCTTCTTCTTTCTTCTGAAAAGGGATTAAGAGACCGAGGGTCTCTTGTTGTAGAGGATTCCTAAACACAAGGGAAGGGTTGTCCCTGTGTGGTTCAGACTTCGTAAAAGGAGTTTTACAAAGAGAGTGGAAAATCTCAAGTGGGTTGCTTGAGGACTGGACATAGGCACGGGAAGTGGCCGAACCAGTATAAATCAAGTTTGCATTCCTCTCTTCCCTTAAACTTCTTTTATTTATTGCTATTTATCTTTTGCTTTAAAGAAGTTTATTTTGAATTGTCTTTTGAGTGATTCATGTTAAGGGTGCATTGTTAATCCAAAAAGAGAGAGTGAAAGTTCAATTGGGGAATAATCTTTGTATCTTAATTCAACCCCCCCTTCTTAAGATAACTGAGGCCATTTGTCCAACATCCTATTCTTGATAACTCACTTCTCTCTAAAAAGACAAACTTTCCGGAATGATAAAATGAGGTCACATGAACGTCTTGAAAACACAGTCAATAAAATTTTTTTTATTTTGAAACTTATTTGTTTTGAACTTTACTCGTCGTTTTACAATACCCCCACCAACGTGCAAGATGAGTAATTTCTGATTGAACGGTCTTGGAAGTCAGCACTCAGGAGCGCATGTCACTCGAGCAAACAAAACCAATGGCTTACACTCACATTCGATGGAAGTTGAATAAGCAAAGATGTGTTTGTGAGAGGATGAGAGAGACAAGGATGTCAAATTCATCCATTTTAGCATTGTAACCGTGGTTTATAATAATGGCATACACTTGAAAATCCTGATGAGTCATTAGAGACGTCTAACAACGGCTTTCAAAATTGCCCCATGTGTGGCATCTCTTGTCAATGTCAGGACTTACACGCGATTCTCTTCAAATTTCAGCCAGCCCGCATCAATTAGACTTTGCACCTTACGCTTCAGGGTTATACAATGCTCAATGGAATGCCCCGGGGCTCCTCCATGATGAGCACACGTTGCGTTCGAGTCGTACCCTCAGAAAAATGGAGGTTGAGGAAACCTAGCAGGGGTTATGGCTACCATTGCAGTATCAAGTAGATAATGGAGCAAGTTAGCATAGGACACCAGGATTGGGGTGAATTCTACAGGCTTTTTGCTGCAAAATTCCTTCCTTGGTTGGTGTTTTGGTTTGTGCTAAAGGTGGTGTTTAGCATTGGTTGTGTGGAAGGTGGGTTTTGTGGTTGATTTAGGGATGGCCTTTGTGGATAACTGGGTGGTGGGTAAGGAGAAGGGTTGTTATTGGTTGAGTAATGACATTGTTTGGCTGGTGGGAAGTTTCCATGTAGGAATGACAATCGTAGCATGGGTTTCTCCTTCATTCTCACCCTCTTCATTTGCCCCAGTTTTCTCATTCATCCAAGTAGGATGATTAAATTTGCCTCTTTTCAGACTCGCTTCGATCCTTTCATCGGCGAAAACTAAATCAACAAAGCTTGAAGGTGTGTACCCCACCATTTTTCATAGTAGAACATTGGTAATGTGTCTACTATCACGGTTATCATCTCTCTTTCCATTATTGGGGGTGCCACTTGGGCTGTCAGGTCTCTCCACCTTTAGGCGTATTCTTTGAAAGATTTGTGCCCGTTTTTGCACATGTTTTGTAGTTGCATCCTATTCGGAGCCATATCAGAATTGTACTGATACTGCCTAACGAAGGCAACCATTAGGTCCTTCCAAGAATGGACTCGGGAAGGTTTCCAATTAGTGTACCAAGTAGCAGTTGTCCCAGTAAGACTTTCTTAGGAAAAATGTATCAGCAGTTTCTCATCTTTTGCGTATGCCCCCATCTTCCGACAATACGTCTTTAGATGGTTCTTGGGGCAAGTAGTCCCCTTGTACTTGTCAAAGTCCAGCACCTTGAACTTGGGAATGACCATGTTTGGGTACTAGGTGTCATACCCTAATTTCGTCCGGGGACTATTGCTTGATGGCATGCAACCTTTGATTGACCGCTTCGAAGTACTTGGCATCCTTTGTTGCACAATGTGTGAAGTCCCGAGACGTGCCGGAAATCAAAAGGAAGCGTGGTTACGCAATCCGTGAAATTCCGTAATGTGACGGAAACCAAAAGGAAGTATTGTTACGCAATCCGTGAAATTTCGTAATGTGACGGAAACCAAAAGGAAGTATTGTTACGCAATCCGTGAGTTTCCGTAACTTCTTCGAAAGCTAAAAAAGAGTAAATACATGACCCGTAAGGTTCTGTAACCTTACGGAAAGAAAATAAGTATCGTTACGGAATTCGTAAAGTTTCGTAACGTTACGGAAAAAGAATCACCGAAAAAAAAGCAAAGGGGGTGTATTTAGTAAAATGGGGGGTGTGCAAATAGTAATTTTCGAATCTGGGCCCTTTTAGAGGTTTCTGGGCAATTTCTTGCTTAAGGTGGAAGCAACCAAGCTCGCCTGGGCGAGCTAGGTGGCAACCACGTCCCCCATTTTGTTAAAAAATGGGCTTCCGGGACACCCGTAATGCTTCCGTAAAATTCCCATAACCCTAAGTAAGCATATTTCACTTAATATGGGTGAGAAGGAAGAGAAAAAAGAAGAAAATTAAGTCCTATAGGCTTCCGTAACTTTTCCGTAAATTACGAAAGAAGGGGGGTGAACTTATAAAAAATGGGGGGTGCAAATAGCAAATTTGAAATTTTGAAATTGGGCCTTCCAGAGTATTTTCGATGCTGGATTGCTTCTGGAGGAAGCAATCCTGGGTGAGCTGGGCGGCAACCTCCTCCCCCTTTTTCCTATAAATAGGTTGAAGGGGGTTGTTCTAAGTGCCCCGGATCCCCCTGTTGATGTATTTCAGCTGTTTTGGGTGAAAAAAATTGTTTCTGTGAAGAAAATCCAAGCCGAGGTGCTTCCGTAACGCTTCTGAGATGTTTCCGTAAGCAAATCCGTGAAGGTTTTCCTCCGTTCTGCTCCGTTATTCACCGTTCTTCATCCGTTCTTCGGTCTTCAACCGGTAAGTACCCAAAACCGAGCTTTTCAATTCATTCTATGTACCCGTGATGGTCCCCATTTGTTTCGTGTATTTTTATTCTCATTTTCATTTACTTTCCGTACCCCCTTTTGATGTGCTTCAATCATTTATTTAAGTCATTTCTCGCCTAACCAAAAAATAAAATAAATTTCCACCGTTCATTTGGTTTGTAATATCCGTTAATTTCTGTTAAAATGAAATCCGACCGTTCGGTCGTGCCGTAACCACGCTGGAAATCAAAAAAGAGGTAAAATAATAATATAATAATCAAAAATATTTTTTAGTAAAATATAGCGAAAAAATCAATCGGACATTTCTCTTTGGGATTTCTCTTTCTTAATTGAATTGACTAATAACTAAAGTGAAACTAAGGCTAAAATCAACCCGCAAAGTCAAGCTTGTCCACAAAAAATCACTAAAAAAGGATTTGAAAATTTCAATATCTCAGTTTTTCCTACCAAGTAAATGGATCATTTTTAAGGTCCAACGCCTTAAAATGATCACCTTTCAAGTAAAAAGAATCGCTTGATTCACCCTTAAAAAAGAACTACGTAGGTCTGATTTTCTCTTCGATGGAGGGTACGTAGGAGCAAGAGCCCCGCTTTTGTCGACCTCAAAAATAAAAAAGGAAATAAAAGTTAAGATAACCCAATTTCACAATTCTAAAAAATAGGCTGTTGTCCTTTGAGACAAACGTGAGAGGTGCTAATACCTTCCTCAAACGTAAATACAACTCCCGAACTTAGAATTTTCATTTTGACCAGTTTCCTTCGGTTTTTCCGTCGTTTTCCACAAATAAACGTTGGTGGCGACTCCGCGCATCTTTCCTCCTTTGGAAAGCGCACCCGTGAGCCTCGCCTCGCTCGCCCGCAAAAGGGCATGTTGCGACACTAGGAACAACTCTTCTAGATTAGCAAAGGCCTCCTTCAATGGCTCTGAGCCTTTCCTCCAGATGATCCGACTTTTCCCTTTCCTTCCATAATAGGAGGGATTTTACCTGCTGTGAAATGCAAAGGTTGTGGTTGGGGGCGAAACTTAGGGCCCTCCAAAGTGTTTTGCAAGGGTATATCACCAACTGCTTGCCCTTCAGTGGCATATCCAAGGTAAGGCTCGAAGTCGGCTAGATTGTGGTGGGGAATTTCATGTGTCTCCCCCACGGTCTGAGAGACATGTACATGATGAGGTTGTCAGCTCTTAATAAGTATGGGAGCGGAGTTATTGACATTCTCATTGGGAGTGTATGCCACATTGGGTGGTGTATAGTTGAGAGGCAAGCCATATGGTGGGAAGGCATGCTTATTTTGAGTTTGCGCTTAATGGGGGGCCGCCCGTACTTCCCAAATCTTTGCCTACCATATCTGAGGTTGGGTGATTCATTTGGTTAAGGCCAGATGGGGGCATCGGGTTCACCTTAGCAACAGCGCTGGTAGCGGCAACTGTAACCGCATTAGCTTCCATTATCTTCTTCTTCATGCTCATCATGACCTCCATCATTGTGGCCATTTGCTCTTGTACCTCCTCTACTTCACCCATTACTCTAGCTCTAGCACAGGTTCGGTAAGGGCACCGTAAAGCGTGTTTTTTTTTCTTTTTGATGATTAAGTTAATTTTTTTTTCAAGGAAAGAATGCAATGAGCAATGCAACCAATGAAAAGGATGGATGTATGCGAATGGTGCACACTTGAAGTATTGCGAATTTTTATGCAGGACATGGGGTTGAATCAATTTAGATTTTCAACATGGTCCATGACATCTTTATCAAGGTGAAACTGGAAGTAACAAGGACATCAACAGTCCTAAATGTGTTTGGCAGTAGATGAAGCAGCGATGTAACTCGATCCATGTTTTGCCCCAATTTTTTTGCAAGGTGGTTACTTCCATACTTCAACTTGACTTGATGAACTTTTTTCGAAAAAGCATGAGCTTAATTCAACCCTATAATCCAAGGAATGGCAATTCTGATCGCCAATACTTTAACAACCTTTCATAGGGATGAATGACTCGGGCATACTTTAAGCTATGCATGGAAAATGTAATTATGAAATTGAGATGCCTGAACAAACATCTTTTCTTAGTTAGCCATGCATTAGGTACCATGTTCAATCATTTTGTTTTTAAGTGAAACAGGTTTATGATCCCAACATGGTTGGCTCATGGTACCGAATATATGCAACTAAAAATGCATCGTGAATTTTCATGCTTCCCCTTTTTTGTTTTTGTTTTACAGAGGAAAATGCAAGGATCATGCATGAGCGAACATGAAAACAAAAGGTATGCAGTTTGTAGAACAAAAAGTATGTTGAACACATATGCATGATGATGCAATGACTCATGCAAAATGTGATGTTGGAACATGATAACAGACAAATGCAGGAACGATATGTTCATCATGATGCCATGAAGAGATGCTTATGCGATGCATGATATGAATGCATGCTAGAGATAAAATGCGGGAGTGATTTGATTTGCACTGGTCTTTGGAGTAAAAACATGGGATAAACTCATTTTATTCAGAAAGTTTAACTTGTCAAGATCTGAGTGATAATACAAACTTCCTAGCGGTTTCTAATTATATGGGTCATTAGATCTATCATATGCTGACAATAGCCGAGAAGTCCGTGGATCTACTCGGGGGCGGAGTAGGTGTCCGCCATTGCTTTGGCCTGGGCTAGCAATCGGGGAAGTTCTTGACTCCCGTTCAAGGTAAGAGCAAATCGGTCCATCCACATGGTTGCCTCTTGGTGTAACGAGTCGATCACCCTTCCTCTAGCCTCCTTTTTCACGTACACTTGGGCATACTCGTCTGCCACCCAATGCTTGTGGGCCGTGGCTAGACTTAGTTCTTCTTGGTACTTGCTGATGATGGCTAACATGTTGGTCTCTATCTCGCATAACCATTGAGACAAACTTCTTTTGGACCTCGAGCAAGCCTTCAACTCATCCTTCAAGATCAAACTGTCTACTCGCAATTGGTCCCTTTCCTCTCTCTGGAGCTTAAGCTCGCTGTTACTGCCCCACAGAGCCCCTCGTAACTTGTTCCGGCCGTGTTCTTCCCTACGAGCCCTCTTGGTTTCTCGTTCCAAGGCTTTGGTGGTAGCCACATTTACATCTCTCAGTTCGATATTCTCTTTTCGGATTTTCAGAGCTGCTGATTTGAACCTTTCTTTAACTGTTCGGACTTGCTCGAGTTCCGCCCTAAGGGCCTGCACTTCTTCGTCTTCCTCCGATGCCTCAACTTCCTCTCTTTTAGCGGTTCTCATACTTGGGAGCCAATCCAAACCTTGCACATGGGCTTTTAACCACTTATGATAGCCACCGATGGGCCCATTGTTACTGCCCCTGAGTTCCTTGTCCTTCTTTTGCAACACCTCCCATGCCTTGGGGACCTTCTGAAGTGTCTCCACGTTGGTCTTATTGAAGCCTCGTGAAATGACAGGTGCGAGCTCATCTTCTAGTGGCGCCCCTCTCATAGGGTAGCCAAGTTGTCTTATAGCAAGAACAGGATTGTAGCTGATGCAACCCTTCGTCCCCATCAAGGGAACATTTGGAAATCCTCTGCATGAAATAAGAACTCTGCTTCTTCCTTCCTTCCATTGAAGGAACCAGTTGACAGATGCTCCTTCTTTGCTTGCTAAGAGTTGGTCCCAATTTGCCCCTCCCTGTGCATGAACGGTGACTTTCTAGCGGGCAAGCATGCCTCACCTCTCAGCGAAAAAGGTGTGAAACTAGCCATACATAAAGAGTTGGAGTACAACAAACAATCCTTGTGTTGCTCTTTTCACATCTTCGGTCGAAGGTGTCATATAGGTCGGCTAGCATAGCGACAACCGGGCTTTCCTTGTGGTTATGATAGGCGAGAAAAGCGTTGATCACTACCAGGTCCACCAACCCATCCACATTTGGAAAGAGGACTCCTCCGAAGATCAACAGTGCGAGAATATCTATGAACGGGGCCCACTCGCCTTTACCTGCCAAGATTCTTGCTTTTGCCTCCAAATATTTTCTCGGTATTCCAACCACCCCATTTTCGACTTGCTTCCTGTGGTCTAATTCCTGCGCCGAGATTTGGACTATCTTGGAAATTCTAGCTAATGAGGGATAGAACCCTAAGAAGAGGTATGGTTTCCTTCCCCCTAGAGGGCATCCTAGGATCTCTTCAAATTCTTCTACCATAGGTTATAGTTGGAAGTCCCCAAAGGTGAAGCACCTCAACGGCTGATCATAATACTGGGCGAGGAAGGCAATGGACTCTATGGAGACTTCTACCATGGCTAGGTCCCAGATTTTACCATAAGCTTTGCGAAAAGCTTGCCACTGGAGCTGACCCATCAACTGCCCTAGCTCTTTTAGGCTGGTGATTCCTAGGCTCTTGACCTTGACTTGATGGAACCTCTTTTTAAGTGAAGGCTTTTGACTTGATCCCATGTTTTACTAAAGTGAAACAAAACCCAGCCCGAATCAAAACTCCGACATCTATCATGGGTGGAATGAATGAGTGCATGAAGAAATGCATATGATATAGATGCAATTTATGAACACGGGAGCCCGGGAAATTGTCTCCTTCTTAGATACAACGTCTTGGGGTAACACAGTGCCCAACGTATGTATTTAAGAAGGTGACACAGACCTTCCGTTGGTTTGCCAAAGAGAGGGGATTAAGACGGGACCCACGCATGATGCATATGCGAAAGGTACAACACGGGGATGTACATAGTACGACAATATTAACAAACAAATATAAGCAAAAGGGTACTTAACACTTATGCATGGCAGTGTGAAAAAATGGCACACAGCGTGTTTGCCCCGTGCCCTTATTTATGGGACCTATATGGGAGGGAGCTAAAAGGGCTTTTAGTGATAATTCCCAAGGCTGTCATATCTCTCTTGATGGTCTCTAGAGGTATCATCCCCTTTGAAGAACATATTGCAGCAGTAGGGACTACTAGCAACAATATGTTATCAAAGAAAAAAACTATAGATGAGGGTTCACTGTAATCAAGCAAGTCGGAGACCTAGCATGATCACATATTCACCTCCACTCCTTAAGTTACCATGGACCCGGGTATAGGGCCCTTTTTCAACTCATCGTGTGTGCAAATAGTGTTGGTGTTTGTGTGCATCAAATGAATAAATATTTACCTCATGCATACGTTTAAAACACACTAAAAACATCAAAAGAGTTTATATACACAAGAACATAAGGAGAAAGACAAAGAAAAAGAACAAAAAGGGAAGTCATGGTAAGGAAAGAACACTGATTGATTGGCCTAACTCTCTAAAAATTGTCCCCAGTGGAGTCGCCAACTGTCGCAACCTACCCTTCGGCGGGAGGGCGACGCGTGACTCGTGAGTGCGTGTTCCAAGAAAGGAATACGCGCAGAGTCGCTACTAACGTTTATTTGAGGAAAATGTCGGAAAAACCGGAAAAAGACGTGGTCTACGAACTTTAAGTGAAAGGTTCGGGAGTTGTATTTACGCACGGGGAAGGTATTAGCACCCCACGCGTCCATCACAAGAGACGACAACCTTTAGTCAAATGAGCAAATATGACTTCAATTTATGTTATCTTCCCTTTTTGCGTTCTTATGTTTTTTTATGCTTTTTTATATTTTTATCTTTTTGTGGTCGACAAGGGGGTTTCCCTTTGCTCCTACGTATTCCTCAATTGTGAGAAGGAAATCAGACCTACGTAGTTCTTTGTGAATAAAGTGTTTGGTTAAGTTTGTTTTTATCCTTTTTGTGAGATATGTTTTTATTGAATGAAAGGTAATTTTAAGGCATTTGGACCATTAAACAAACTTTCGATTCTTTTGAAAAGGGAAAAGACATTAAGGCATTGGACCTATTAATGATCTCTTTATTTTTTGAAAGAGGTAATAAAATTACATGTTGATTTTAGGCCTTTAGAAATCTACACTTAACTAATAAAAGCGGAAAAGACCATTTCAAGGCGTTGGACCTTTGAAAATGGCCTTTTTTAGGCGATGACAAAAGTGACTTAAGCAAATGACTAAAGCACGTCAAAAGGGGGTACGGAAAGTAAATGAAATGAAAATAAAAGCTAATGAAAACAAATAAGGACCACTAAGGGTACATAGAATGAATTGAAAAGTTCGGTTTCGGGAACATGCCGATTGAAGACCGAAGAACGATGAAGAACGAACGAAGAACGTCGAAGAACGACTGAAAATCTTCGCGAAAATCCGCACGGAAACGTTACAAAAACGTTACGGAAGCGCCTCGGCTCGGATTTTCTTCACGGAACCAATTTTTTTCACTAATTTCAAGTGATTCTTGAATTACCAGGAGGGCTGAACGAAATTCCTCTTCACTTCTCCCCCTATTTATAGGAAAATGGGGGAGTTGCTTGCCACCCAGCTCGCCCAAGCGAGCAAGGTGGCTTCCTCCAGAAGCAACCGCCTTCTAGAGGAATCTTCTGGAGGGCCCAAGTGGGCCTGGTTGCTATTTGCACCCCTATTTTTACTAAATACACCCCCTGCCTTTTTTTGGTGATTCTTTTTCCGTAAAGTTACGGAGACTTACGAATTTCGTAACGATACTTGTTTTCTTTCCGTAATGTTACGGAACCTTGCGAATTACATAATCATCCCCTTTTTGACTTACGGAATGTTACAAAACCTCACAAATTGTGCAGCGATGCTTCCTTTTGAGTTCCAGCATGTCACGGAACTTCACGAGTTGCCTAACGATGGGTGCCAAGTACCTAAAAATGGTCAAATGAAAGTTGCATGCCACCAAGTAAAGGTCCCCGGACGAAATTAGGGTATGACAACGGTAACAAAAGGTGGGGTGGTCGACAAAAGCAGGGCTTTTGCTCCTACGTATCCTCAATTTGTGATGAGGAACTCAGACCTACGTAGTTTTTGATAACTGTGAGACTAAAAATAGTCTCGGTGTTTTCTTCACTAAGATGCGAACATGCTTTAGTAAAGAGACAAAACTTCCAACTGATCAGAGCAACATATGCTTTTTGGATGAAAAACAATGTGTCTATCGGGGAAGGAGAGTATGCTGATGAAATTTTCTCATAATCGTAAATGAGATTTTGGATGTTAGCATTTCATTTCTAAATGACCATTTAGAGGAAGCACTGGGTTCAACAAAAATAGAAGAAAATCACTCAAAGTGTATCAATCTCACAAGGTAAGTGTTTTATCCTAATTTTGAACCATAGATATGTCATGACTTGATTTTGAAAATCATTTCCTATCAAACCAAAGATTACATGCGTGATCATGGATCAATAGGACTTTTTCCTGGGAATGGTTTGTTTTCTGGTGGGGAATTTGGCTTTGAGTGTTTTTGCCTTTTCCTTTTCTGTTTTTTGTTTAGTGCGGGGCGAGAAAGTTGCTAGTGCACAGGATTTTGGTTGACAATCAAAGGGAGAGGACGACTTTAGGTCGTGTTTTCCTTTCCTTTTTTGTTTACTTGGTGAAAATTTTGTATTGTTCAGATATTGTCTGGTCCAAAGACCTTTCTGCATATTTCTTCTATTTTCTTCCGATCTTTGATCGGGAACTTTCTTTCTTTTTTGCTTTCTCCCACTCTTTGATTGGGAATTTTCTTTCTTTTTTTGCTTTCTTCCACTCTTTGATTGGGAATTTTCTTTTTTTTTTTTTGTTTTCTTCCAAGGGCAAGGATTGACATTCTCACCCTGGGTCAAGGTTTATGATAAGCTGGGATTTTGGCTCAAGGCTTGTAGAACGGCTGGTCATGATATATGTCAGGGTTTGGCCAGCGGTTCGGGGATAAAGGGGATGTCCTACATTATTTCCATGATACACATGCAACAATGATGATTAGGAAATTTTATGCAAAACTGGTCATGCATGCACCCATGTGGACACTCAAGCATCAAGTTTTTATGGTCATGTGACACTAGGGCTCAGGATTCATTTTTTCCTACTTAAGTCAACCCAGTGTTTCCAAAATATGTTCTTTTATCAATTCATGCATTCATCTGAGTCCATTTTGGGTGTTCGGGAAAATTTTCACAGCGTTCACCCTTCAGGTGTATACACATTTTTTTTCCAAAACTGGTTATCCTCAGTGAATTTTTCAAAGAAAAGCTGGAAGTTATCTCTTTTCAAAAGCATGATGGTTTTTTAGCTGAAAGATACATTTTTTGTTCTCTTTTTGTTTTTGTTTTTGTTTTTTTTTAGGTATCTTGCTACCTAAACATGTGTATATTTTTGTGAGGTATTTTTGCTATATACATGCATATCCAAGGTGTCTTGCTACCTAAACATATATATATTGTGAGGTATTTTTTGCCACATACATGCATATCCAAGGTATCTTGCTACCTAAACATACATATATGCATTTTGTGAGGTATTTTTGCTATATACATGCATATCCAAGGTATCTTGCTACCTAAACATACATATATATTTTGTGAGGTATTTTTGCTATATACATGCATATCCAAGGTATCTTGCTACCTAAACATACATATATATATTTTGTGAGGTATGACTACCTTCTGAGCTTGTGCTTGTTTTATTTAAATTCCTAGGATCATGAGCAACTAGATGTGTCCTACTATGACTTGAGAAACAAAGGGTGATCAAATAACAAGCATAAATTTAAAGGGTACTAGGTTTCCTCCTAGTAGCGCTTCCTTAACGTCTTGAGCTGGACGCCTTATGACTTGTAAGTCACTGACCCAGTACTTTGCTTACCTTTGGCTTTGGACTTGGTCGCCTATTGGTCGGCCATGTGTCATAGGCAACGCTCTAATCTTTTTGTGGATGAGCTGAGGTGAACTCTAGAGGTGGTGACGGTGCGTCTGTTGCCCGCTGTCGGCCGTCCCCAGGCTACTGGGGTGTTCCGCCCTGCGCCTGCCTGGGGGTGCAGTACTTCTTGATGAAAGCTCGATTAGTAGGGGGTCTGATGACCTTACTGGGGGCGACATGCACCCCATAGAACCGACAGAAGCCCATAATCAGAGCTAGCAACTCCAAGACCCTGTTGGACTTCTCCGGGTCCACAGATTGTCTTGCGGGCGTGATCCCTGCAAACAATGGATGACATCAGAAATCAGTTGAACGATGTGCATACTTACCTATGTCATGATGGCGTGACCTTGCTGGGGGAAACGGGCATCCTGTAGGACTGACAAAGGCTCGTAATCATAGCTGGAAACCCCAGGACCCTGTTGGACTTCTCCGGGTCCACTGGGTGTCTTGCAGGCGCGATCCCTGCAAACAATAGATGGCATCATAAATCAATTGAGTGATGTGCATACTTACCTATGTTATGATGGCGTGACCTTGCTGGGGGGAACGAACACCCTGTAGGACTGACACAGGCCCGTAACTAGAGTTGGAAACCCCAGGGCCCTGTTGGACTTCTCCGGGTCCACTGGGTGTCTTGTGGGCACGATCCCTGCAAATAGTGGATGGCATCAGAAATCAGTTTAGCCACCTGCATACTTACCTATGTCAGAACGACACAGACCAACTGATACTTCCACAAGGGGAGATCGGCATTGCGGTCATTGGGCAGAATGTTGCTAAGTAGAAATGTCATTTATATCTATGTAAGAGTGGTCATGTTGGCGCGCATGATCCACCCTCATCCCTTTGCAGCGGCACGGGTGAAATCTTGCCTCGGTATGTATAGTAGCTGCGTGATAGCCTCCCTCTCTGGTTGTGTTCGCATAGTTGGTCGCCCTCCAATATCAAGGGGTGGCCCAGGAACTGATAAAAGGAAACTACTGGCCCCATAATCGGGAGCGCAAGTCTCGGTTAAGCATTTAAGGGCACAGGACCTTAATTCTCTTAAGGTGCAGATGTGGAGCCCTCTAAAAGTGAGGATGCGTAGCCCTCTAAAGGCGAGGATGTGCAACCATCTGAAGGTGAGGGCATGCAGCTCTCTGAGGACGTGTAGTCCTCTGAAGGAGAGGGTGTGTAGCCCTCTGAAGGTGAGGACGTGTAGTCCTATGAAGGTGAGGACGTGTAGTCCTCTAAAGGTGAGGACGTGTAGTCCTCTGAAGGTGAGGACGTGTAGTCCTGTGAAGACGAGGGCGTGCAGCCCTTTGATGGCGAGGACGTGTAGTCCTCTGAAGGTGAGGGCGTGTACCCAAGGGTCCTCCCTTATGAGAATGCAAGAGATTGACTCATCGAGAGGGTCGATCATCCCAAACTCAAAAGATTGGGCATTAGATGTAGGAAATCTATGCAGTTAACATGATTTTAAGGGATGCAGATGTATGCAACCTTTGAAATTTGGTAAATGTGGACTTCATATGAAACAATGCAATGCAACGGAAAGTTGTACAATGATCATGACATTTTTTCCCTATTTTCTGATTTTGATTTTGATTTGATTTTTTTTTTGGAAAACACAGATTGACTATCCTTTTGAAAGAGGTGATAGTCCATGCAACCTTATCCTATCTTTTGCAAATCTCTCTGGGAACTCCCTTAGAGTGTGTGTTTTGTTTGATTTAGTCACTTGACCATTTTGGAGTGACAACAATGGAGTCGTTTGATGTTTAATCAATCCATTGAAATCCTAGGGTTTGTCCCCCTTTTTTTTGTTTAAAAACATTGACGGGTGAGAACTTTTGATCTGCCCCTATGTTCACTTGATGCCCCTCATTGCCCCAGTGTACGGTTTTGAGGTACCAATTGTTATCTTTCGTCATGACCTTGTAGATGGGAACCTATTGGGTGAGAACTTCTAATCTGCCCCTAGGTTCGCTTGAGGTTTTTGCATGGTGCCTTTCATTGCCCCAGGGTAAGGCTTTGAGGTACCAATCATTGTTTTTTGTCATGACCTTGTAGCAAGGAACCTATTGAGTGAGAACTTCTAATCTACCCCTAGGTTCGTTTGAGGTTTATGCATGGTGCCTTTCATTGCCCCAGTGTAGGGCTCTAAGGTATCCATCGTTGTTTTGTTTTCAATACCTTGTAGCAAGGGAGAATGAAAGAAGCAGTTGATTCTTGCAAAAAGAATTTTCCAAGGACGAGAAATAGTTGAAGGATTTTTTCAGTCGATGGATTAAGTCAAATGACTCCTATGTAGAAGCAAGATATTTTGATGTTTTGATGATGCCAAAGGATCAAGTGCTTCTAAGTTTTATTCAAGACAAGAATCCAAGAATCCAAGAAAATCAAGATATATGATCAAGTTGATCTCTATAATCTTAGGAAGAGGTTTCCAAATTGAAAAAGCAAAAGGTTTGGCCAAAGAACTCTATCTAAATCATTTTAAATTGAGATTTACTCTCTGGTAATTGATTACCAACAGCTGAAAATGTTTATAACAATCACTAGAAATTTGAATTTAAAATTTATAATGGGTAATTGATTACGCATGGATGGTAATTGATTAGCAGCAGTTTATTGAACGTTTTTATTCAAATTTTAAAGCCTGTAATCGATTACACAAGTCTTGTAATCGATTACCAGAGGAGATTTTCAGAAAATAATTTCCAAGAGTCACATCTATTCAAATGGTTTATGAATGGCCATCAAGGGTCTATTTATATGTGACTCGGAAACACAAATATAAAGAGAGTTTTCATTGCCCAAAAAGTTTTATCCTCTCAAAAGATTAAGAGAGTTTTTCTGAACTGAAATGTCTTATCCTCTCAAAAAGATTCCTTGGTCAATCACTTGTATATTCAATAAGGAATTTTGATTGATCTTCATATTACAATCTATCTCTTTTAAGAGAGATTTCTTCTTCTCTTCTCCTTATTTCTGAAAAGGGATTAAGAGACCGTGGGTCTCTTGTTGTAGAGGATTCTTGAACACAAGGGAAGGGTTGTCCCTGTGTGGTTCAGACTTTGTAAAAGGAGTTTTACAAAGAGAGTGGAAAATCTCAAGTGGGTTGCTTGAGGACTGGACGTAGGCACGGGAAGTGGCCGAACCAATATAAATCAAGTTTGCATTCCTCTCTTCCCTTAAACTTCTTTTATTTATTGCTATTTATCTTTTGCTTTAAAGAAGTTTATTTTGAATTGTCTTTTGAGTAATTCATGTTAAGGGTGCATTGTTAATCCAAAAAAAGAGAGTGAAAGTTTAATTGGGGAATAGTCTTTGTATCTTAATTCAACCCCCCCTTCTTAAGATAAATGAGGCCATTTGTCCCACATCCTATTCTTGATAACTCACTTTTCTCTAAAAAGACAAACTTCCCGGAATGATAAAATGAGGTCACATGAACGTCTTGAAAACACAGTCAATCAAATATTTTTTTTTCTTTTTCTTTTTGAACTCTTTTTTTTTATTTTGAAACTTATTTGTTTTGAACTTTACTCGTTGTTTTACGGCACCCCCACCAATGTGCAAGACGAGTAATCTCTGATTGAACGGTCTTGGAAGTCAGCACTCAAACCAATGGCTTGCACCCACATTCCAGTGGAAGCAAAGATGTAATTACGAGAGGATGAGGGACAAAGATGTCAGATTTATCCATTTTATTTAGCATTGTAACTATGGATTACAATAATGGCATAAACTTGAAGATCCTGATGAGTCATTAGAGACATCTAACAACAGCTTTCAAAATTGCCCCATGTGTGGTATCGCTTGTTAGTGTTAGGATTCAACAAGCGATTCTCCTCAAATTTCAGCCAGTCCACATCATTTAGACTTTGCACCTTATGCTTTAGGGTCATACATCGCTCAATGGAATGCCCCAGGGCTCCTTCATGATATGCACATGTTGTGTTCAA
Source organism: Glycine max (assembly GCF_000004515.6). Classification (NCBI taxonomy): domain Eukaryota; kingdom Viridiplantae; phylum Streptophyta; class Magnoliopsida; order Fabales; family Fabaceae; genus Glycine; species Glycine max. Next base: position 19,563,548 of record NC_038256.2, read on the forward strand.
GTCGTATCCTCGGAAAAATGGAGGTTGAGGAAACCTAGCAGGGGTTATGGCTACCATTGAATTATCGAGTAGATATGAGAGCAAGTTTAGTATATGACACCAGAATTTGGGGTGAATCCTACAGGCTTTTTTCTGCAAAATTCCTTTTTGGTTGGTGTTTTGGTTCGTGCTAAAGGTGGTGTTTAGCATTGGTTGTGTGGTAGCCAGGCTTTGTGGTTGATTTAGGGATGGCCTTTATGGATAATTGGGTGGTGGGGAAGGAGAAGGTTTGTTATTGGCTGAGTAACAACATTGTTGGGTTGGTGGGAAACCTAGCTGTATAGGAATGGCAGTCACAACATGGGTTTCTCCCTCATTCTTACCCTCTTCATTTGCCCTAGTTTTTTTTTTTTTTTGCATTTATCAAAGCATGATGATCTGATTTGCCTCTTTATAGACCCACTTTGATCATTTCACCAGCGAAGACCAAATCCGCAAAGCTTGAAGGCGTGTAACCCACCATTTTTTTCTAGTAATATGTATACTATCATTGTTATTATTTCTTTCTTCGTCATTGAGGGAAACACTTGGGCTGTCAGATCCCTCCACCTTTGGGCATATTCTTTGAAAGATCTGTGCCCCCTTTTTGCACATGTTCTGTAGTTGCATCCTATCCAAAGCCATTATACTGACACTGCCTAACGAAGACAATCATTAGGTCCTTCCAAGAATGGACTCGGGAAGGTTCCAAGTTAGCGTACCAGGTAACAGCTACCCCAGTAAGACTTTCTTGGAAAGAATGTATCAACAATTTTTCATCTTTTGTATATGCCCCCATCTTCTAACAATACATTTTTAGATGGTCTTTGGGGCAAGTAGTCCCCTTGTACTTGTCAAAGTCCAGCACCTTGAACTTAGGAGGGGTGGTGATATTGGGTACTAAGAATAACTCTTCTAGGTTAGCAAAGGCATAATCTTCACCTCCTTCAATGGCCCTGAGCGTTTCCTCTAGATGATCTGATTTCTCCTATTTCTGCCATAGCATGAGGGTTTTCACTTATTGTGGAATGCAAGAGGTGTAGTTGTGGGTGATACTGAGGGCCCTCCAAAGTGTTTTGCAGGGGTATATCACCAACTGTCTGCCCTTCAGTGGCATATCCGAGGCAAGGCTCGAGGTCGGCTAGATTGTGGTGGGGAATTTCATGTGTCTCCCCCACGGTTTAAGAGACATGTGCATGATCCGTTTGGGGTTGTTGGCTCTCAATGGGTATAGGAGTGGAGTTATTGACATTCTCATCGGGAGTGTATGCCACATTGGGTGGCGTATAGTTGGGAGGCAAGCCATATGGCGGGAAGGCGAGCTCGTTTCGAATTTGCACATCATGGGGTCGTCCATACTTCCCAAATCTTTGCCCACCATATCTGAGGTTGGATGGTTCATTTGGTTGAGATCAGATCGGGGCATCGGGTTCACCTTAGCAACAGCCCTGGTAACGGCAACTGCAACCGCATTGGCTTCCATTATCTTCTTCATGCTCATCATGGCCTTCATCATTGTGGCCATTTGTTCTTTCATGGCCTCCATGTCGGCCTTCATCTGCTCTTGCACTTCCTCTACTTCACCCATTATTCTAGCTCTAGCACGAGTTCGGTAAGGGCACCGTAAAGCGTGTTCTTTTCTTTTTTATAACAATGATTAAGTTCTTTTTTTTTTTCAAGGAAAGAATGCAATGAGCAATGTGTTAGTGCTTAGCTCTACTGAGCTTTAAAAAGATTGGCTAAGATTTTGTTAAAACATAAGCACTTAGACAATGAAGGAAAGCTGGAGTTGCTGCACATGATGTCCAACGTTATGTCAAGGAATAAGATCGGGCTGCACAATGCACAAGGCAAGATAAAGTGTCAAGTGAAGAATTGAAGCTGCAGGATCCACGATGTCGGATACAATGTCCAGGACATCCTGCCCGAAAATACTGGAAGGTCAAATGAAGAATTAAAGCTGCAGGATCCAAGATGTCGGATACGATGTCCAGGACATCTGGCCCGAAAATACTGGACATATAAATCTGTTATATCTTTAACAGATTATTGTGCAGTTAGCAAGAGATAAGATGATCTATCTTTAGGAACGAATTAAAAGATAATTAAAGTTCGAATTTCAAACTAGAAGAGTTCGTTCAGGGATTAAAGATTAAAGATAAAAACTAAAAGATCAAACTGTATCTTTTAGATCTTTAAGTGCAGATTTTCAGGAAGAATGATAGATCTCATCCAGCACAAGAAGTTGCAGCCCAGATACACACATTGCTATATAAACACGAAGGCTGCACGAGTTCTGTACCAAGTCCGGGATTGAAGAGTTATTTTGTGAGTTTTGGGACTTGAGTCTTTTGTGAGCCACCTTGATGGTACCCTAACATCAAGTGTTGGACCTGAGTGTGTAGAGTTGATCTCTAGTGTGTAGAGTTGATCTCTAGTGTGTAGAGTTGATCTCTTTTGTTCAGAGAGCAATCTCTGGTGTGTCTTTGATTTAATTGTAAACACGGGAGTGTGATTGAGAGGGAGTGAGCGGGGTTCTCATATCTAAGAGTGGCTCTTAGGTAGAGATTGCACGGGTAGTGGTTAGGTGAGAAGGTTGTAAACAGTGGCTGTTAGACCTTGAACTAACACTATTTTAGTGGATTTCCTCCCTAGCTTGGTAGCCCCCAGATGTAGGTGAGGTTGCACCGAACTGGGTTAACAATTCTCTTGTGTTATTTACTTGTTTAATCTGTTCATACAGTCAAAGACAATCTGCATGTTCTGAAGCGTGATGTCGTGACATCCTGTACGACATCTGTCCCCAGTATCAGAATTTCAATTGGTATCAGAGCAGGCACTCGAAATCACTGAGTGAGATCTAGGGAGATAAATTCTGATGAACATGGAGAAAGAAGGAGGACCAGTGAACAGACCACCAATTCTGGATGGAACCAACTATGAATACTGGAAAGCAAGGATGGTGGCCTTCCTCAAATCACTGGATAGCAGAACCTGGAAAGCTGTCATCAGAGGCTGGGAACATCCCAAGATGCTGGACACAGAAGGAAAGCCCACTGATGGATTGAAGCCAGAAGAAGACTGGACAAAAGAAGAAGACGAATTGGCACTTGGAAACTCCAAAGCCTTGAATGCTCTATTCAATGGAGTTGACAAGAATATCTTCAGACTAATCAACACATGCACAGTGGCCAAGGATGCATGGGAGATCCTGAAAACCACTCATGAAGGAACCTCCAAAGTGAAGATGTCCAGATTGCAACTATTGGCCACAAAATTCGAAAATCTGAAGATGAAGGAGGAAGAGTGTATTCATGACTTCCACATGAACATTCTTGAAATTGCCAATGCTTGCACTGCCTTGGGAGAAAGAATGACTGATGAAAAGCTGGTGAGAAAGATCCTCAGATCCTTGCCTAAGAGATTTGACATGAAAGTCACTGCAATAGAGGAGGCCCAAGACATTTGCAACATGAGAGTAGATGAACTCATTGGTTCCCTTCAAACCTTTGAGCTAGGACTCTCGGATAGGGCTGAAAAGAAGAACAAGAATCTGGCGTTCGTGTCCAATGATGAAGGAGAAGAAGATGAGTATGACCTGGATACTGATGAAGGTCTGACTAATGCAGTTGTGCTCCTTGGAAAACAGTTCAACAAAGTAATGAACAGAATGGACAGGAGGCAGAAACCACATGTCCAGAACATCCCTTTCGACATCAGGAAAGGTAGTGAATACCAGAAAAGGTCAGATGAAAAGCCCAGTCACAGCAAAGGAATTCAATGTCGTGGGTGTGAAGGCTTTGGACACATCAAAGCTGAATGTCCCACTCATCTCAAGAAGCAGAGGAAAGGACTTTCTGTATGTCGGTCTGATGATACAGAGAGTGATTCTGACAGAGATGTGAATGCACTCACTGGGAGATTTGAATCTGCTGAAGATTCAAGTGATACAGATAGTGAAATCACTTTTGATGAGCTTGCTACATCCTATAGAGAACTATGCATCAAAAGTGAGAAGATTCTTCAGCAAGAAGCACAACTGAAGAAGGTCATTGCAAATCTGGAGGCTGAGAAGGAGGCACATGAAGAGGAGATCTCTGAGCTTAAAGGAGAAGTTGGTTTTCTGAACTCTAAACTGGAAAACATGACCAAATCAATAAAGATGCTGAATAAAGGCTCAGATATGCTACAGCTTGGGAAGAATGTTGGAAACCAGAGAGGACTTGGATTTAATCATAAATCTGCTGGCAGAACAACCATGACAGAATTTGTTCCTGCCAAAAACAGCACTGGAGCCACGATGTCACAACATCGGTCTCGACATCATGGAACGCAGCAGAAAAGGAGCAAAAGAAAGAAGTGGAGGTGTCACTACTGTGGCAAGTATGGTCACATAAAGCCCTTTTGCTATCATTTACATGGCCATCCACATCATGGAAATCAAGGTAGCAGCAGCGGAAGGAAGATGATGTGGGTTCCAAAACACAAGACTGTTAGTCTTGTTGTTCATACTTCACTTAGAGCATCAGCTAAGGAAGATTGGTACCTAGATAGCGGCTGTTCCAGACACATGACAGGAGTCAAAGAATTCCTGGTGAACATTGAACCTTGCTCCACTAGCTATGTGACATTTGGAGATGGCTCTAAAGGAAAGATCACTGGAATGGGAAAGCTAGTCCATGATGGACTTCCTAGTCTGGACAAAGTACTGCTGGTGAAGGGACTGACTGCAAACTTGATCAGCATCAGTCAGCTGTGTGATGAAGGATTCAATGTAAACTTCACAAAGTCAGAATGCTTGGTGACAAATGAGAAGAGTGAAGTTCTAATGAAGGGCAACAGATCAAAGGACAACTGCTACCTATGGACACCTCAAGAAACCAGTTACTCCTCCACATGTCTATCCTCCAAAGAAGATGAAGTCAGAATATGGCATCAAAGATTTGGACATCTGCACTTAAGAGGCATGAAGAAAATCATTGACAAAGGTGCTGTTAGAGGCATTCCCAATCTGAAAATAGAAGAAGGCAGAATTTGTGGTGAATGTCAGATTGGAAAGCAAGTCAAGATGTCCCACCAGAAGCTTCAACATCAGACCACTTCCAGGGTGCTGGAACTACTTCACATGGACTTGATGGGGCCTATGCAAGTTGAAAGCCTTGGAGGAAAGAGGTATGCCTATGTTGTTGTGGATGATTTCTCGAGATTTACCTGGGTCTATCAGAGAAAAATCAGACACCTTTGAAGTATTCAAGGAGTTGAGTCTAAGACTTCAAAGAGAAAAAGACTGTGTCATCAAGAGAATCAGGAGTGACCATGGCAGAGAGTTTGAAAACAGCAGGTTTACTGAATTCTGCACATCTGAAGGCATCACTCATGAGTTCTTTGCAGCCATTACACCACAACAGAATGACATAGTTGAGAGGAAAAACAGGACTTTGCAAGAGGCTGCTAGGGTCATGCTTCATGCCAAAGAACTTCCCTATAATCTCTGGGCTGAAGCCATGAACACAGCATGCTACATCCACAACAGAGTTACACAGAGAAGAGGGACTCCAACAACACTGTATGAAATCTGGAAAGGGAGGAAGCCAACTGTCAAGCACTTCCACATCTTTGGAAGTCCATGTTACATTTTGGCAGATAGAGAGCAAAGGAGAAAGATGGATCCCAAGAGTGATGCAGGAATATTCCTGGGATACTCTACAAACAGCAGAGCATATAGAGTATTCAATTCCAGAACCAGAACTGTGATGGAATCCATCAATGTGGTTGTTGATGATCTAACTCCAGCAAGAAAGAAGGATGTCGAAGAAGATGTCAGAACATCGGGAGACAATGTAGCAGATACAGCTAAAAGTGTAGAAAATGTAGAAAACTCTGATTCTGCTACAGATGAATCAAACATCAACCAACCTGACAAGAGACCCTCCATTAGAATCCAGAAGATGCACCCCAAGGAGCTGATTATAGGAGATCCAAACAGAGGAGTCACTACAAGATCAAGGGAGATTGAGATTGTCTCCAACTCATGTTTTGTCTCCAAAATTGAGCCCAAGAATGTGAAAGAGGCACTGACTGATGAGTTCTGGATCAATGCTATGCAAGAAGAATTGGAGCAATTCAAAAGGAATGAAGTCTGGGAGCTAGTTCCGAGACCCGAGGGAACTAATGTGATTGGCACCAAGTGGATCTTCAAGAACAAAACCAATGAAGAAGGTGTTATAACCAGAAACAAGGCCAGACTTGTTGCTCAAGGCTACACTCAGATTGAAGGTGTAGACTTTGATGAAACTTTCGCTCCTGTTGCTAGACTTGAGTCCATCAGATTGTTACTTGGTGTAGCTTGCATCCTCAAATTCAAGCTGTACCAAATGGATGTGAAGAGCGCGTTTCTGAATGGATACCTGAATGAAGAAGTCTATGTGGAGCAGCCAAAGGGATTTGTAGATCCAACTCATCCAGATCATGTATACAGGCTCAAGAAGGCTCTCTATGGATTGAAGCAAGCTCCAAGAGCTTGGTATGAAAGGCTAACAGAGTTCCTTACTCAGCAAGGGTATAGGAAGGGAGGAATTGACAAGACTCTCTTTGTCAAACAAGATGCTGAAAACTTGATGATAGCACAGATATATGTTGATGACATTGTGTTTGGAGGGATGTCGAATGAGATGCTTCGACATTTTGTCCAACAGATGCAATCTGAATTTGAAATGAGTCTTGTTGGAGAGCTGACTTATTTTCTGGGACTCCAAGTGAAGCAGATGGAAGACTCCATATTCCTCTCACAAAGCAAATATGCAAAGAACATTGTCAAGAAGTTTGGGATGGAAAATGCCAGCCATAAAAGAACACCTGCACCTACTCACTTGAAGCTGTCAAAAGATGAAGCTGGCACCAGTGTTGATCAAAGTCTGTACAGAAGCATGATTGGGAGCTTACTATATTTAACAGCTAGCAGACCTGACATCACCTATGCAGTAGGTGTTTGCGCAAGATATCAAGCCAATCCCAAGATAAGTCACTTGAATCAAGTAAAGAGAATTCTGAAATATGTAAATGGCACCAGTGACTATGGGATTATGTACTGTCATTGTTCAGATTCAATGCTGGTTGGGTATTGTGATGCTGATTGGGCTGGAAGTGCAGATGACAGAAAAAGCACTTCTGGTGGATGTTTCTATTTGGGAACCAATCTTATTTCATGGTTCAGCAAGAAGCAGAACTGTGTGTCCCTATCTACCGCAGAAGCAGAGTATATTGCAGCAGGAAGCAGCTGTTCACAACTAGTTTGGATGAAGCAGATGCTCAAGGAGTACAATGTCGAACAAGATGTCATGACATTATACTGTGACAACTTGAGTGCTATTAATATTTCTAAAAATCCTGTGCAACACAGCAGAACCAAGCACATTGACATTAGACATCACTATATCAGAGAGCTTGTTGATGATAAAGTTATCACACTGGAGCATGTTGACACTGAGGAACAAATAGCAGATATTTTCACAAAGGCATTGGATGCAAATCAGTTTGAAAAACTGAGGGGCAAGCTGGGCATTTGTCTGCTAGAGGAATTATAGCAGCTACTGCTATCTGAACGTGCTCAAACGTCTCACTTAACATTAATAGCACGTTCACTACTAAGCCAAAACAAATTCGACCGTTGCTTCACACGTTCCTCTACATTCCTCATTCAAACTTATATTTTCGTGGAAATCTCGTTTTCAGCATTCCCCAACAGCTCTCAGAAATTTACGAAATCATTCCAAAGGCTCTGCATATCCATGGCTACCTCACCAAAAGAAACTTCAGCTTCTGGTTCACCCTCTGTACCATCATCCCCATCATCCACCAAAGCACCATCAAACCAGGAACGACCTGAATTCAATATCCAGCCCATACAAATGATTCCTGGTTCAGCCCCTGTTCCTGAAAAACTGGTTCCCAAACGACAACAGGGTGTGAAAATTTCTGAAAACCCTAGCCTTGCAACAAGTCCTAGGGAAGTAGACACGGAGATGGACAAGAAAATCCGCAGTATTGTGAGTAACATTCTGAAAAATGCGTCTGTCCCTGAAGCTGATGAAGATGTCCCAACATCTTCCACCCCTAATGTTTCTGTGCCTGATGTTGAGAAAGATGTTCCAACATCTTCCACCCCAAATGCTGAAGTCCTCTCTTCACCCAGCAAAGAGAAATCAACAGAGGAAGATGATCAAGCGACAGAGGAGACCCCTGCACCACGGGCACCAGAACCTGCTCCAGGTGACCTCATTGACCTTGAAGAAGTAGAATCTGATGAGGAACCCATTGCCAACAGGTTGGCACCTGGCATTGCAGAAAGACTTCAAAGCAGAAAGGGAAAAACCCCCATTAAGAGGTCTGGACCTCATCAAGGCTGCTGGACTACTGAAGACAGTCATCAAGTTGGGAGACTGTTATGAAAGTCTAGTCAGGGAATTCATTGTCAACATTCCCTCTGAAATAACAAACAGAAAAAGTGATGATTATCAGAAAGTGTTTGTCAGAGGAAAGTGTGTTAGATTCTCCCCTGCTGTAATCAACAAATACCTGGGCAGACCAACTGAAGGAGTGGTGGATATTGACGTTTCTGAGCATCAGATTGCCAAGGAAATCACTGCCAAACGAGTCCAGCTTTGGCCAAAGAAAGGGAAGCTTTCTGCAGGGAAGCTAAGTGTGAAGTATGCAATTCTGCACAGGATTGGCGCTGCAAACTGGGTACCCACCAATCATACTTCCACTGTTGCCACAGGTTTGGACATTGTATCGACATCAGGGAAAGCTGCTGCTTCAGGTGCTGTGTCCAAGGATGCTTTGATTGCTGAACTCAAGGACACATGCAAGGTGCTGGAAGCAACCATCAAAGCCACCACAGAGAAGAAAATGGAGCTGGAACGGCTGATCAAAAGGCTCTCAGAAAGTGGCATTGGTGATGAAGAAGCAGCTGAAGAAGAAGAAGAAGCAGCTGAGGAAAAGGAAGAGGAAGATGCAGCAGAGGATACAGATTCAGATGGTGATGATGATTCTGAAGCTACCCCATGATCATCAGACCTTTATGTTTTTGCTTTTTACTAGCTATAGGGGCATGTCCCTTTGAACAATTGATTACTATTGGTCTGTAATATTTGCACCTTAAGTTCATGCATTCTACTTTTGTCAAATTCTGTCTAAAAAGGGGGAGTAATAGTATTATGCTTGCTATTATGCATGATTTTGAGTAGTAGGATACTATGTATGATGTATGGCAGTAGGATACGATGTATGCATATTCATGATCTTGAGGGGGAGTTGTATGTATATGACCTTGAGGGGGAGACTGCTGCTGCTGATGATGACTGATGTAAGCTACTAGTAGCTGATAGAAGATGCTGCAGTAAGAGCATGAAGACAGGGGGAGCAAAAAGCTGATGTCACATGAGATGTCTCGACATCCTGGAAAAGACTAGTAGCTGATAGAAGATGCTGCAGTGAACTGCTTCACAGCAGTAAGAGCATGAAGACAGGGGGAGCAGAAAGCTGATGTCACGTGAGATGTCTTGACATCCTGGAAACGATTTGCAACTTGCAGAATTTCCGCTATGCTTGATTACTCTGATAATGAAAGTTGCTGATCACACTTGCATAACTGCTCGTACCTGCTCAGGAAGTGTCTAAGTATGTTTTAGACAAAATTTGCCAAAGGGGGAGATTGTTAGTGCTTAGCTCTACTGAGCTTTAAAAAGATTGGCTAAGATTTTGTTAAAACATAAGCACTTAGACAATGAAGGAAAGCTGGAGTTGCTGCACATGATGTCCAACGTTATGTCAAGGAATAAGATCGGGCTGCACAATGCACAAGGCAAGATAAAGTGTCAAGTGAAGAATTGAAGCTGCAGGATCCACGATGTCGGATACAATGTCCAGGACATCCTGCCCGAAAATACTGGAAGGTCAAATGAAGAATTAAAGCTGCAGGATCCAAGATGTCGGATACGATGTCCAGGACATCTGGCCCGAAAATACTGGACATATAAATCTGTTATATCTTTAACAGATTATTGTGCAGTTAGCAAGAGATAAGATGATCTATCTTTAGGAACGAATTAAAAGATAATTAAAGTTCGAATTTCAAACTAGAAGAGTTCGTTCAGGGATTAAAGATTAAAGATAAAAACTAAAAGATCAAACTGTATCTTTTAGATCTTTAAGTGCAGATTTTCAGGAAGAATGATAGATCTCATCCAGCACAAGAAGTTGCAGCCCAGATACACACATTGCTATATAAACACGAAGGCTGCACGAGTTCTGTACCAAGTCCGGGATTGAAGAGTTATTTTGTGAGTTTTGGGACTTGAGTCTTTTGTGAGCCACCTTGATGGTACCCTAACATCAAGTGTTGGACCTGAGTGTGTAGAGTTGATCTCTAGTGTGTAGAGTTGATCTCTTTTGTTCAGAGAGCAATCTCTGGTGTGTCTTTGATTTAATTGTAAACACGGGAGTGTGATTGAGAGGGAGTGAGCGGGGTTCTCATATCTAAGAGTGGCTCTTAGGTAGAGATTGCACGGGTAGTGGTTAGGTGAGAAGGTTGTAAACAGTGGCTGTTAGACCTTGAACTAACACTATTTTAGTGGATTTCCTCCCTAGCTTGGTAGCCCCCAGATGTAGGTGAGGTTGCACCGAACTGGGTTAACAATTCTCTTGTGTTATTTACTTGTTTAATCTGTTCATACAGTCAAAGACAATCTGCATGTTCTGAAGCGTGATGTCGTGACATCCTGTACGACATCTGTCCCCAGTATCAGAATTTCACAATGCAACCAATGAACAACATGGATGTATGCGAATGATGCACAGTTGAAGTATTGTGAATTTTTACGCAGGATATGGGGTTGAATCAATTTAGATTTTCAACATGGTCCATGACATCTTTGTCAAGGTGAAACTGGAAGTAACAGGGACATTGACAGTCCTAAATGTGTTTGGAAGTAGACGAAGCAGCGATGTAACACGATCCATCTTTTGCCCCAAATTTTTTGCAAGATGGTTACTTCCATACTTCAACTAGACTCGATGAACCTTTTCGTAAAAGCACGAGCTTGGTTCAACTCCATAATCCAAGGAATAGCAATTCTAATTGCCAATACTTCAACAATATTTCATAGAGATGAAAGACTCGGGAATACTTTAAGCTATGCATGGAAAATGTAATTATGAGATTGAGATGCCCGAAGAAACATCATTTCCTAGTTAATCACGCATTAGGTACCATGCTCAATCATTTTGTTTTGTTGCTGTGTTTTTTATTTTAGAAATGGGTTTATGATCCCAACATGGTTGGCTCATGGTACCTAACACATGCAACTAAGAATGTAGTGTGAATTTTCACGCTTCCCCTTTTTTTGTTTTTGTTTTGCAGAGGAAAATGCAAGGATCATGCATGAGCGAGCATGAAAACAAAAGGTATGCAGTTTGTAGAACAAAAGTATGTTGAACGCATATGCATGATGATGCAATGACTCATGCAAAATGTGATGCTGGAATATGACAACGGACAAATGTAGGGACAATATGTTCATTATGATGCCATGAAGAGATGCTTATGCGATGCATGATATGAATGCATTTACGGACACGAGGGCCCGAAAAATTATCTCTGCTTACTTGCACACTTGGGGGTGCAGTGCCCCATATGTGTAGATAAGAAGGTGATATGGATCTTCCGGCTTCCCATGACAAAAGATGAGACCAACATACAACGCGTGTGTGACGACATGATGTAGATGCGCAAAAGCATAACATGGGGATGCATAGAGTACGACAATATCCACAAATAATTACAAGCAAAGGCGTACATGACATTTAGGACTACATGCATGGCAGTGTTTAAGACGGCACGCAACGTGTTTGCTCTGTGCCCCTATTTTAGGGGCCTATAGGATAATATCTAGGGGTCTCTAATAACTACTCCCAACGATCCATATCTCACATGGCTGTTTTCTAGAGATATCATCACTCAAGATAATAATATTTCGGCGGTATGGAATACCAGTGACAACACATTATAAAGAGAGAAAGCTCTAGACGAGGTTTCACTATTATCAAGCAAGTCGGAGACCTAGCATGACCATAGATCCACCTCCACTCCTTAAATTTCCTTGAACCCGGGTATAGGGCCCCTTTTTTACTCAAACCCGTGGGTGCTTAGAATGCAGTGTAAAAATGTGGAAAAGACGACATTTATTATTTTTACACAGTTCAAGAAAAAATGCACACACAAAGTTTCATAATTCCACACTTTCCTAAAATAGGCCTAACTCACAAAAACAGTCCCCAGTGGAGTCGCCAACTGTCGCAACCTACCCTTTTGCGGGCGAGCGAGGCGAGGCTCATGGGTGCGTCTTCCAAAGGAGGAAAATGCGTGGAGTTGCCACCAACGTTTATTTGTGGAAAACGTCAGAAAAACCAAAGGAATCGGTCATGAAGAATATTCCAGATTCGGGAGTTGTATTTACGTTTGAGGAAGGTATTAACACCTCTCACGTTTGTCCCAAAGGACAACAGCCTTAGATTAGGATTGTGTGAAATTATGTATCTAAACTTTTATTTCTTTTTTATTTTTGAGGTCGACAAAAGCGAGGCTCTTGCTCCTACGTACCCTCCATCGAAGAGGAAATCAGACCTACGTAGTTCTTTCTAAAGGACGAATCAAGCGATTCTTTTTACTTGGAAGGTGGTCCTTTTAAGGCGTTGGACCTTAAAATGATCCATTTTTACTTGGTGAGAAAAACTGAGGTATCAAACCTTAAAATCCCTTTTAGTGATTTTTTGCGGACGAGCTTGACTTTGTGAGTTGATTTTAGCCTTAGTTTCACTTTAGTTATTAGTCAATTCAATTAAGAAACAGAAATCCCAAAGAGAAACGTCCGATTGATTTTTTTGGTTTATTTTACTGAAAGATGTTTTTTTTTTTATTATATTATTATTTTACCTATTTTTGGTTTCCAACGTGGTTACAGCATGACCGAACGGTCGAATTTCATTTTAACAGAAATTAACGGATATTACAAATCAAATGATCAGTGGAAATTTATTTTATTTTCTGATTAGGCGAGAAAATGACTTAAGTAAATGACTGAAGCACGTCAAAAGAGGGTATGAAAAGTAAACAAAACGAGAATAAAAGTATGCAAAAAAAATGGGGACCACCACGGGTACATAGAATGAATTGAAAAGTTCGATTTCAGGAACTTACCGGTTGAAGACCGAAGAACGACGAAGAACGAACGACGAACGGCGAAGAACGGTTGAAAATCTTCGCGAAATCACCCACGGAAACGTTATGGAAGCGCCTTGGCTTGGATTTTCTCAACGGAAACAATTTTCCTCACTAATATTAAGTGATTACGAAGTGCCAAGAGGGCTGAACCCTTTTCTTCTTCACTCCTCCCTCTATTTATAGGAAAATAGGGGAGGAGCTTGCCACCCAGCTCGCCCAGGCGAGCTAGGTTGCTTCCTCTAGAAGCAACCGCCTTCTGGAGGAATATTCTGGAAGGCCCAAGTGGGCCTGCTTGCTATTTGCACCCCCCATTTTTACTAAATACACCCCCTTTGCTTTTTTTGGTGATTCTTTTTCCGCGACGTTATAAAACTTTACGAATTTTGTAACGATACTTGTTTTCCTTTCGTAAGGTTACAGAACCTTACAGGTCACGTAATTACTCCTTTTTTGGCTTTCGGAAAGTTACGAAACCTCACAGATTGCGTAACAATGTTTCCTTTTGATTTCCGGCATGTTACGGAATCTCACGGATTGTGTAACAATGCTTCCTTTTGATCTCCGGCATGTCACGGAACTTGACGTATTGTGCAATAAAGGGTGCCAAGTACCTCGAACCGGTCAAACAAAGGTTGCATGCCATCAAACAATGGTACCCGGATGAAATTAGGGTATGACACCAAGGTATCTTGCAACCTAAACAAACACATATATATTTTGTGAGGTATTTTTGCTATATACATGCATATCTAAGGTATTTTCACTACCTAAACATACATATATATATTTTGTGAGATATCTTTTTGCTACATACATGCATATCTAAGGTATTTTCACTACCTAAACACACATACATATATTTTGTGAGGTATGACTACCTTACGAGCTTGTGCTTGTTTTATTTAAATTCCTAGGATCATGAGCAACTAGGTGTGTCCTACTATGACTTGAGAAACAAAGGTGATCAAATAACAAGCAAAAATTTAAAAGGTACTAGGTTGCCTCCTAGTAGCGCTTCTTTAACGTCTTGAGCTGGACGCGTGATGACTTGTCGGTCACGGACCTAGTACTTTGCTTACCTTTGGCTTTGGGCTTGGTCGGCCACGGGTCGTAGGCAACGCTCTAACCTTTTTGTGGATGAGCTGAGGTGAACTCTAGAGGTGGTGGCAGTGCGTTTGTTGTCCGCTGCCGGCCATCCCTAGGCTGCTGTGGTGTCTTGCCCTGCGCCTGCCTGGGGGCGCAATACTTCTTGATGAAAGCCCGGTTAATAGGGGGCCTGATGAACTTGCTTGGGGCGACGGGCACTCTGTAGAACTGACAGAGGCCCGTAATCAGAGCTGGAAACCCGAGGGTCCTGTTGGACTTCTCCGGGTCCACTTGGTGTCTTATGGGCGCGACCCCTGCAAATAGTGGGTGGCATCAGAAATCAATTAAGCCACGTGCATACTTACCTATGTCACGATGGCATGACCTTGCTAGGGGGGACGGGCACCCTGTAGGATTGACAGAGGCCCGTTACCAGAGCTGGAAACCCCAGGGCCCTGTTGGACTTCTCGGGGTCCACTGGGTGCCTTGTGGGCGCGACCCCTACAAATAGTAGATGACATTAGAAATCAGTTAGAAATAATGCATACCTACCTATGTTGGGACGGTACAGACCAACTGATACGTCCGCAAGGGGAGATCGGCATTACGGTCACTGGGCAGAATGTTGCTAAGTAGCAATGTCATACATATTTGTGTAAGAGTGGTCTTGTTGGTGTGCACGATCCGCACTTGTCTCTTTGTAGCGGCACGGGTGAAATCTTGCCTCGGTATGCATAGTAGTTGCGTGATAGCCTCCTTCTCTGGTTGTGCTCGCATAGTTGGTCGCTCCTCCAGGATCAGAGGGTGGCCCAGAAACTGATAAAAGGAAACTACTCGCCCCTTAACCGAGAGTGCAAGTCTCGGTTAAGCATTTAAGGGCAGAGGACCTTAAATTCTCTTAAGGTGCAGATGTGGAGCTCTCTGAAAGTGAGGATGGGTAGCCCTCTAAAGGCGAGGGCATGCAGTCCTCTGAAGGCAAGGACATGCAGTCCTCTGAAGGCGAGGACGTGCAGCCCTCTGAAGGTGAGGGCGTGTACCCCTCTGAAGGGAGGACGTGTAGTCCTCTGAAGGTGAGGGCGTGTACCCCTCTGAAGGGAGGACGTGTAGTCCTCTGAAGGTGAGGGCGTGCAACCCTCTGATGGCGAGGACGTGTAGTCCTCTGATGGCGAGGACGTGTAGTCCTCTAAATGTGATAGGTACTAGTTCCCTAGGGCCCATCCTTATGAGAAAGCAAGAGATCGACTCATCGAGAGGGCCGGTCATTTCCAAATTCAAAAGATTGGACATTAAATGTAGGAAATCTATGCAGTTAACATGAATTTTAGGGATGCAGATGCATGCAACCTTTGTCGTGAAATTTGGTAAATGCGGACTTCATATGAAACAATGCAATGTAATGGAAAGTTGTACAATGTTCATGACATTCTTTCCCTATTTTATGATTTTGATTTTGATTTAATTTTTGGAAAACACAGATTGACTGTCCTTTCGAAAAAGGTGATAATTCATGCAACCTTATCTTATCTTTGGCAAATCTCTCCGGGAACTCCCTCAGAGTGTATGTTCTGTTTGATTTAGTCACTTGACTATCTTGGAGTGACGACAATGGAGCCATTTCATGTTTAATCAATCCATTGAAATCCCAGGGTTTGTCCCCCCGTTTTTTTGTTTAAAAAACATAGATGGGTGAGAACTTTTGATCTGCCCCTAGGTTCGCTTGAGGCTCATGCATGGTGCCCCTCATTGCCCCAGTGTAAGGCTTTGAGGTACCAATCGTTGTCTTTCGTCATGACCTTGTAGCAGGGAACCTATTGGATGAGAACTTCTAATCTGCCCCTAGGTTTGCTTAAGGTTTATGCATGGTGCCCCTCATTGCCCCAATGTAGGGCTCTAAGGCATCCATTGTTGTTTTGTTTTTACAACCTTGTAGCAAGGAAGAATGAAATAAGCGGTTGATACTTGCGAAAAGAATTTTCCAAGGACGAGAAATAGTTGAAGGATTTGTTTTTAGTTGATGGGCTAAGTCAAATGACTCATGTTCTAGATAACTCACTTTTCTAGGAATGATAAAATGAGGTCACATGAATGTCTATATTTTTACTTGAAAACACAGTCAATCAAATGCTTTTTCTTTTATTTTGAAACTTACATTCTGGAGTAATCTCTGATTGAACGGTCTTGGAAGTCAACACTCAGGAGCGCAGGTCGCTTGAGCAAACAGACCAATGGCTTGCACTCACATTCCAGTGGAAGTTGAATAAGCCAAGATGTGTTTGAGAGGATTCATCCATTTTATTTAGCATTGTAACTGTGGTTTATAATAATGGCATAAACTCGAAAATCCTGATGAGTCATTAGAGACATCTAACAACAACTTTCAAAATCGCCCCATGTGTGGTGTCGCTTGTCAATGTTAGGATTCACAAGCGATTCTCCTCAAATTTCAGCTAGCCCGCATCAATTAGACTTTGCACCTTGCGCTTCGAGGTCATACAGTGCTCAATGGAATGCCCCGAGGCTTCTCCATGACAAGCATACGTTGCGTTCAAGTCGTATCATCAGAAAATGGAGGTTGAGGAAACCTACCAGGGGTTATGGCTACCATTGCATTATCAAGTAGATAAGGGAGTAAGTTAGCATAAGACACCAGAATTGGGGTGAATTCTACAGGCTCTTTGCTGCAAAATTCCTTCCTTGGTTGGTGTTTTGGTTCGTGCTAAAGGTGGTGTTCGTGATTGGAAGTGCGGTAGACAGGCTCTGTGGTTGATTTAGGGATGGCCTTTGCGGATAACTGGGTGGTGGGTAAGGAAAAGGTTTGTTATTGGTTGAGTAATGACATTGTTGGGTTGGTGGGAAACTTGGCCATATAGGAATGGTAGTCACATCATGGGTTTCTCCCTCATTCTCACCCTTTTCATTTTCCCCAGTTTTCTCATTCATCAAAGCAGGATGATTAAATTTGCCTCTTTTCAGACCCGCTTCGATCCTTTTGCCAGCGAAGACCAAATCCGCAAAGCTTGAAGGTGTGTAACCCTCCATTTTTAAAGTAAAACACTGGTAATGTGTCTACTATTATTGTTATCATTTTTTCTCCATCATTGAGGGAAACACTTGGGTTGTCAGATCCCTCCACCTTTGGGCGTATTTTGAAAGATCTGTGCCCCCTTTTTGCACATGTTCTGTAGTTGCATCCTATCCGAAGCCATTATATTGACACTGCCTAACGAAGGCAACCATTAGGTCCTTCCAAGAATGGACTCGGGAAGGTTCCAAGTTAGCGTACCAGGTAACAGCTACCCCAGTAAGACTTTCTTGGAAGAAATGTATCAACGGTTCCTCATCTTTTGCGTATGCCCCCATCTTTCGACAACACATCTTTAGATGGTTCTTGGGGCAAGTAGTCCCCTTGTACTTGTCAAAGTCCGACACCTTGAACTTGGGAGGGGTGATGATATTGGGTACTAGGAACAACTCTTCTAGGTTAGCAAAGGCATAATCTTCACCTCCTTCAATGGCCCTGAGCCTTTCCTCTAGATGATCCAACTTTCCCATTTCTGCCATAGCATAAGGGTTTTTACCCGGTGTGGAATGCAAGGGGTGTGGTTGTGGGTGATACTGAGGGCCCTTCAAAGTGTTTAGCAGGGGTATACCACCAACTGCTTACCCTTCAGTGGCATATCCGAGGCAAGGCTCGAAGTCGGCTAGATTGTGGTAGGGCATTTCATGTGTCTCCCCAATGGGTCAAGAGACATGCGCATGATCAGTTTGGGGTTGTCGGCTCTCAATGAGTATGGGAGTGGAGTTATTGACATTCTCATTGCGAGTGTACGCAACATTGGGTGGCGTATAGTTGGGAGGCAAGCCATGTGGCGGGAAGGCATGCTCGTTTTGAATTTTCACATCATGGGGTCGTCCGTACTTCCCAAATCTTTGCCCACCATATCTGAGGTTGGATGATTCATTTGGTTGAGGTTAGATGGGGGCATCAGGTTCACCATAGCAACAGCGCTGGTAGCAGCAACTGCAACCGCATTGGCTTCCATTATCTTCTTCATGCTCATCATGGCCTCCATCATTGTGGCCATTTGCTCTTTCATGGCCTCCATGTCGGCCTTCATCTGCTCTTGCACCTCCTCTACTTTACCCATTACTCTAGCTCTAGCACGGGTTCGGTAAGGGCACCGTAAAGCATGTTTTTTTCTTTTTTATAACAATGATTTATGTTCTTTTTTTTTCAAGGAAAAAATGCAATGAACAATGCAACCAATGAAAAGCATGGATGTATGTGAATGATGCACAGTTGAAGTATTGCGAATTTTTACGCAGGACATAGGGTTGAATCAATTTTGATTTTTAACATGGTCCATTACATCTTTGTCAAGGTGAAACTGGAAGTAACAAGGACATCAACAGTCCTAAATGTGTTTGGCAGTAGACGAAGCAGCGATGTAACTCGATCCATCTTTTGCCCCAATTTTTTGCAAGATGGTTACTTCCATACTTCAACTTGACTTGATGAACCTTTTCATAAAAGCACGAGCTTGGTTTAACCCCATAACCCAGGGAATGACAATTTTGATCGCCAATACTTCAACAACATTTCATAGGGTTGAAAGACTCGGGAATATGCATGCTATGCATGGAAAATGTAATTATGAGATTGAGATGCCCGAAGAGACATCATTTCCTAGTTAACCACGCATTAGGTACCATGCTCAATCATTTTGTTTTGTTGTTATTTTTTTTTATAGAAATGGGTTTATGATCCCAACATGGTTGGCTCATGGTACCTAACACATGCAACTAAGAATGCATCATGAATTCTCATGCTTCTTTTTTGTTTTTGTTTTGCAGAGGAAAATGCAAGGATCATGCATGAGCAAACATGAAAACAAAGGGTATGCAATTTTTAGAACAAAAAGTATGTTGAACGCATATGCATGATGATGCAATGCACATGCATGAAATGAAAAGAAGAAAAACAAGTGGTAATTTACATATACGAGACCGAAAAAGATCCATCTTTTTAATACTACGCTCTAGGCATTGCGATGCCCCAACGTATGCATTAAAAAGTGGCACGTTACTCTAAAGAGACAAGATATCACTAATATACAGCAAAACTATAATTTATGTGCTATTCGCAGAAGAATGCATGAGAACAAATGGTACAAAGCGTGCTTGCTCCATGCCCCTAGTTGGGGACCTATAGGATAATATCTAGGGGTCTCTAATAACTACTCCCAACGATCCATATCTCACATGGCTGTTTTCTAGAGGTATCATCACTCAAGATAATAATATTGCGGCGGTATGGAATACCAGCAACAACACATTATAAAGACAGAAAGCTCTAGACGAGGTTTCACTATTATCAAGCAAGTCGGAGACCTAGCATGATCATAGATCCACCTCCACTCCTTAGATTTCCATGAACCCGGGTATAGAGCCTTTTTTTTCTCAAACCCGTGGGTGCTTAGAATGCGGTGAAAAAATGTGGAAAAGACAACATTTATTATTTTTAAACAGTTCAAGAAAAAACGCACACACAAAGTTTCATAATTTCACACTTTCCTAAAATAGGCCTAACTCACAAAAATAGTCCCTAGTGGAGTCGCCAACTGTCGCAACCTACCCTTCGGCGGGAGGGCGACGCGGGGCTCGCGGGTGCGTCTTCCAAGAAAGGAAAATGCACGGAGTCGCCACCAACGTTTATTGGAAGAAAACATCAAAAAAATCAGAAAAGGATGTGGTCTACGAACTTTAAGTGTGAAAGGTTCGAGAGTTGTATTTACGCACAGGGAAGGTATGAGCACCCCACGCGTCCGTCACAAGGAACGACAACCTTTAATCAAGTGTGCAAATATGACTTCAATTCATTTTATTTTCCCTTTTACGTTTTTTATGTCTTTTTATGCCTTTTGTATTTTTATCTTTTTGTGGTCGACAAGGGTGTTTCCCTTGCTCCTACGTATTCCTCAATTTGTGATAAGGAAATCAGACCAACGTAGTTCTTTCAAAAGGGGCAAATCAAGTGATTCTTTTTACTTGGAAGGTGGTCATTTAAGGCATTGGACCTTAAAATGATCCATTTTACTTGGTGAGAAAAGCTAAGGCGTTCGACCTCTAACCATCTCACGAGGTCGACAAAAGCAGGGCTTTTGCTCCTACGTATCCTCCATCGAAGAGGAAATCAAACCTGCATAGTTCTCGCGAAGGCAGTAAAGTGATGTGTTGATTTTTATGCTTTTGAACAGTCCATGTTAACCGATAAAAGCAAAGAGGACCGCTTTAAGGCGTTGGACCCTAAAGCGGTTTTCAGTGATTTTCACGGACAAAGCTTGATTTGTGAGTTGATTTTAGCCTTAGTTTCACTTTGATTATTAGTCAATTGATCCAAGAAAACTTCTAAAGAAAAACGTCCGATTGATTTTTTTGATTATTTTATTATTATTTTTCAAGATATTTTGATTATTTTATTATTATTTTTCTTTTTATGGTTTAACCGAGGTTACAGTGTAAATGATCGGTTAGATTTTATTTTAACAGTGATTAAACGAGATTACAACACAAATGATCGGTTGAAATTCATTTTATCATTTATTGGGTGAGATAACGGCTTAAACGATCTATTAAAGCTCGTTAAAAACGGAAGAAAAGAAAACCGAAAGTGAACGAAATAAAGATGAAAGATAAAAAACAAGAAAATAATTGAAAGTCTCGGATTCGAAAACTTACCCGTTGAAGAACGAAGAATGGATGAAGAACGGTGAAGAACGGAGGAAAACCTTCACGGATTTGCTTACGGAAACATCTCGGAAGCGTTACGGAAGCACCTCGGCTTGGATTTTCTTCATGAAAACCATTTTTTTCACCCAAAACAGCTGAAATGCATAGCCAGGGGGTGATAAGTATTTTGAAACAGCTCCCCCCTCCCCTATTTATAGGAAAAAATGAAGGTGCTTGCCGCCTAGAGACTTAATGAAGAAGATTTCTAAGCGCACCTGAATTACTAAGTTCACCCCCCTTTTCGTATTTTATGGAAAAGTTACGGAAGCCTTACGAAAGTGTTTCAGATTTGATTTTCATCCTTTTTCTCTTCCCTTTCACCAATGTTAAGTGGAATATGCTTACCCAAGGTTTTCAAAAATTTTACGGAAGCATTACGGAAGCCACGGAAGCCCCGGAAACCATTTTTCAAAAACGTGGAGGAGCTTGCCGCCCAGTTGCTTCCTCCTTAAGCAACCCAACTTCCAAAATGTTCCGGAAGGGCCTAGATTCGAATTGCTATTTACACCCCTATCTTGATAAGTTCACCCCCTTCTTTGCTGATTCTTTTTCCGTAACGTTACGGAACCTTACGGATTACGTAACGATACTTGTTTTCTTTCTGTAATGTCGCAAAAATTTACAAATTACGCAACCGACCCCTCTTCGGCTTCTGGAATGTTACGAAACTTTACGAATTGCGCAATAATGTTTCCTTTCGACTCCCGACATGTCGCGGAACTTCACGGATTGCTTAACGATGGGTGTCAAGTTCCTCGAAGCGGTTAAGCGAAGGTTGCATGCCATCAAACAATGGTCCCCGGACAAAATTAGGGTATGACAGCGACTAACTTGAATTTTTCTTTGGCAAGTCTTGCTTTTCCTAGTTCGGTTTTTAGAGCTCGGACTTCTTCATCCTCTTCCAGAGCTTCGAAGTTCTCTTCGTTGATAATTTTCAACTTGGAGAGCCAATCTAACCTTCGTGTACAAACTTTCAGCCATTCATGATAACCATCGATGATGCCATTACGGATGCCCCTAAGTTCTTTATCTTCCCTTAACGGGCCTTCCCACACCTTATGGACTCTTTATATAACCTTGAAACCTTGCGCGCCGAAATCTCTCACAAGGAAAAGAGACAAGCTCTCTTCCGTCGGTGCTCACCTCATGGGGTACCCTAACTGTCTTATAGCAAGTGCAGGATTGTAGTTAATGCAACCTCTCGTTCCTATCAACGGGACGTTTGGGTAGTTCCCACATGAGAAGAGAACTCCCTCCTTTCCTTCCTTCCATCGAGGAAACCAGTTGATCGTTTTGCCTCCTATCCCAGCCAAGTGTTGGTCCCAATCTACTCTTCTCTTTTTGACACACGAGCGATGGCTTCGGAGCAAACATGGATGCCTTATGTCTTGTTGAAACCAACCATACACAAAGAGCGAGTAAACAACAGATAATCCGTGCACTACTCTTCTCGCACCTTCGGTCAAATGCGTCAAATAAGTCCGCCAAGATAGCCACTACCGGGCTCTCTTTGCTATGGTGATATGCAAGGAAAGCATCAATTGCAGCTAGGTCCACCAAACCATCCATGTTTGGAAAGAGGACAACCCCAAAGATTAGCAATGCTAATACGTCCATAAACGGGACCCACTCCTCTTGATTCGCCATATCCCTTGCCTTGCATTCTAAGTACTTTCGTGGTAGGCCCACTACGCCGTTTTGAGTTTGCTTTACACGATCCAACTCTCTTGTCGAATCCCTGACCACAACTACAGTCTTGCTCAAGGAGGGAAGAAACCCGAAGAAAAGATACGGTTTTCTTCCCCCAAGAGGACATCCTAGAATCTCCTCAAATTCTTCAACAGTCAGTACTAATTGGAAGTCTCTAAACGTGAAGCATCTTAAAGGCTGGTCATAGTATTGGGTAAGTGATACAACAACTTCTGTGGATATCTCTGCTATGGTCAAATCTAAAATCTTTCCGTACGCCTTGCGGAAGGCTTGCATTTGGAGAGGTCCCATCAACCGCCCCAACTCCTTAATGCTGGTGATATCTAGGCTCTTAATCTTGACTTGATAAAACCTTTTTCCAGTTTGATTTGTTCCCATGTTTTACTAAAGTGAAAAAACCCAGTGCGAATCAAAACTTCGACATCTATCATGGGTGGAATGGATGAATGCATGAAGAAATGCATATGACACAGATGCAATTTATGAATACGGGAGCCCGGGAAATTGTCCCCTTCTTAGATACAACGTCTTGGGGTAGCATGATGCCCGACGTATGTATTCAAGAAGGTGACACGGACCTTCCGTTGGTTTGCCAAAGAGAGGGAATCAAGACGAAACCCGTGCATGATAAGGCACAACATGGGAATGTACATAGTACGACACTATCCACAAACAAATATAATCATAGGGGTACACGACATTTTGACTACATGCATGGCAGTGTGAAAAATGGCACGCAGTGTGCTTGCTCCGTGCCCCTATTTTAGTAGACTTAGTTAACATCGGTTTTTCCGAAACTGATGTTAACTACTAGATATTAACACCGGTTATTTAAATAATCGATGTTACTATGGAGTAGTTAACATCGGTTTTGGAAAAACCGATGTTAGTATCTCATTGTTAACATCAGTTTGGGAAAAACCGATGTTATCGAGTTGATGTTAACATCGGTTTTAAGAAAACCGATGTTACCTAGTTGATGTTAACATCGGTTATTTTTAAAAAACCGATGTTGTTATCATTATATATTAAAATTCTAAAATTGCACAACCCGCGCGCTCGAACCCTATCGTTCTTCTTCTTTCTCCTTCTGCCTGAGTTCATCTTTGTCGCAAATTGGTCTGCGCTTCTGTAACACCCTGATATATATATCTATATATTAGTAATTATGTTTGATGTTTGATTATTTGTTGCGTTATTTTCATCCGTAATTATTTTTAAGGAAGTTAATTTAGTTAATAGAGGGGTGTGGATAGATAAGGATCTAGCTTCTCAAAGAAGCCTCTTGAGTGTCGCAACATGCCCCTTTTGCGGGCGGGCAAAGGCGAGGCTCACGGGTGCATTTTCCAAAGGAGGAAAGATGCGCGGAGTCGCCACCAACGTTTATTTGTGGAAAATGTCGGGAAAACCAAAGGAAACCGGTCAAAATAAAAATTCTAAGTTCGGGAGTTATATTTACGCTTGAGGAAGGTATTAGCACCTCTCACGTTTGTCTCGAAGGACAACAACCTATTTTTTAGAATTGTGGAATTGTGTTATCTTAACTTTTATTTCTTTTTATTTTTTGAGGTCGACAAAAGCGGGGCTCTTGCTCCTACGTACCCTCCATCAAAGAGGAAATAAGACCTACGTAGTTCTTTCTTTATGCGTGAATCAAGCGATTCTTTTTACTTGAGGGGTGATCATTTTAAGGCGTTGGACCTTAAAAATGATCCTTTTTACTTAGTAAGAAACTGAAATGATAAACTTTCAAAAACCTATTTTTGTGGACGAGCTTGACTAGGCGAGTTGATTTTAGCCTTAGTTTCACTTTAGTTATTAGTCAATTCAATTAAGAATGAGAAATCCCAAAGAGAAAACGTCCAATTGATTTTTCGCTTTACTTTACTAAAAGGTATTTTTTTTATTATTATATTATTATTTTACCTCTTTTTTGATTTCCAACGTGGTTACGGCACGACCAAACGGTCGGAATTCATTTTAACCGAAATTAACGGATGATACAATTCAAACGATCGGTGGAAATTTATTTTATTTTTAGATTAAGCGAGAAATGACTTAAATAAATGGCTTAAGCACGTCAAACGTGGGTATAAAAAGCAAATGAAAACGAGAAAAAAAATACATGAAACAAAATGTGGACCACTACGGGTACATAGAATAAATTGAAAAGCTCGGTTTGAGGTACTTACCCGTTGAAGACTGAAGAAAACGAAGAACAAACGATGAATGTTGAAGAACGGTCGAGAATCTTCGCGTAATTACTCACGGAAACGTTACAGAAGCGCCTCGGCTTGGATTTTCTTCACGGAAATAATTTTCCTCAGCAATTTCGAGAGAGAGAGAAGTGCCAAGAAGGCTGAACCCTTTTCTTCTTCACTCCTCCCCCTATTTATAGCAAAATAGGGGAGGAGCTTGCCACCCAGCTCGCCCAGGCGAGCAAGGTTACTTCCTCCAGAAGCAACAACCTTCTGGAGGAAGGATCTGGAAGGCCCAAGTGGGCCAGATTGCTATTTGTACCCCTCTTTTTACTAAATGCACCCCCTTCTATTTTTTTTGGTAATTATGTTTCCGTAACGTTATGAAACTTTACGAATTTCGTAACGATACTTATTTTCCTTCCGCAAGGTTACGAATCCTTACGGATTATGTATTTACTCTTTTTTAGCTTTCGAAGAAGTGACGGAAACTCACGGATCGCGCAAAAACACATCTTTTCGATTTCTGCCACATCACGAAATTTCACGGATCGCGCAAGCCTGCTTCCTTTTGATTTCTGACACGTCTCGGGACTTCATTTATTGTGCAACAAAGGACGCCAAGTATCTCAAAGCGGCTAACCAGAGGTTGCATGTTATCAAGTAATAATCCCCGGACGAAATTAGGGTATGACAGTTGCCCCTCTTTACTTACCTCTCATCGGAGATAAGAGGAAAGCAAAGATAGGACACTAATTTCGTCCGTCCTGCCCTTTCCGTGATGACAACTCTCGTCTCTACTCCTTCTTTTTTCTTCTGCACAAAACAAAATAAAAACAACCACAAGAACAACGAATATAATATACATATACACATATACACATATCTGGCGAAGGAACCGATCCGGAAAACAACAGAAGAACATATTCCCCAGTCACCAGAGGTTCCGCGCTTGATAATGGAGGACACATGAACAGCGCTAGGCAATGACATTCATGGGGCTCCGAAAAAAGGGGAGAATGGAGGATTGCCTTGAGGGTCCGCACTTAAGCAATCATGAAACACGGCTCCAAACTCGAAAGTGGAGGACACATGAACAGTGCTAGGCAATAACATTCATGGGGCTCCAACAAAAAGGAGGAGAATGGAGGATTGCCTTGAGGGTCCGCACTTAGGCAATCATGAAGCACAACTCCAAACTCGAAAGTGAAGGACACATGAACTGCGCTAGGCAATAACATTCATGGGGCTCCAAAAACAAAGGGGAGAATGGAGGATTGCCTTGAGGGTCAGCACTTAGGCAATCATGAAACACAGCTCCAAACTCGAAAGTGGAGGACACATGAAAGAAAACACAATTCATGGAGTTCCGAAAAAGGGGGAGAATGGAGGATTGCATTGAGGGTCCGCACTTAGACAATCATGAAATACAGCTCCCAACTCGAAAGTGGAGGACACATGAACGAAAACGCAATTCATGGAGCTCCGAAAAAAGGGGGAGAATGAAGGATTGCCTTGAGGGTCCGCACTTAGGCAATCATGAAACACAGCTACAAACTCGAAAGTGGAGGACACATGAACGAAAACGCAATTCATGGAGCTCCGAAAAAAGTGGGAGAATGGAGGATTGCCTTGAGGGTCCGCACTTAGGCAATCAAGAAACACAGCTCCAAACTCGAAAGTGAAGGACACATGAACAGCGCTAGGCAATAACATTCATGGGGCTCCGAAAAAAGAGGGAGAATGGAGGATTGCCTTGAGGGTCCGCACTTAGGCAATCATGAAACACAGCTCCAAACTCGAAAGTGGAGGACACATGAACAGCGCTAGGCAATAACATTCATGGGGATCCAAAAAAAAAGGGGAGAATGGAGGATTGCCTTGAGGGTCCGCACTTAGGTAATCATGAAACACAACTCCAAACTCGAAAGTGGAGGACACATGAACGAAAACGCAATTCATGGAGCTCCAAAAAAAGGGGTGAATGGAGGATTGCCTTGAGGGTCCGTACTTAGGCAATCCTGAAACACAGCTCCAAACTCGAAAGTGGAGGACACATGAACGAAAACGCAATTCATGGAGCTCCGAATAAGGGGGAGAATGGAGGATTGCCTTGAGGGTCCGCACTTAGGCAATGATGAAACACGGCTCCAAACTCGAAAGTGGAGGACACATGAACAGCGGTAGGCAATAACATTCATGGGGCTTCGAAAAAAAGGGGAGAATGGAGGATTGCCTTGAGGTTCCGCACTTAGGCAATCATGAAGCACAGCTCCAAACTCGAAAGTGGAGGACACATGAACAGCGCTAGGCAATAACATTCATGGGGCTCCGAAAAAAGGGGGAGAATGGAGGATTGCCTTGAGGGTCTGCACTTAGGCAATCATGAAACACGGCTCCAAACTCGAAAGTGGAGGATACATGAACGAAAACGCAATTCATCGAGCTCCGGAAAAAGGGGAGAATGGAGGATTGCCTTGAGGGTCCGCACTTAGGCAATCATGAAACACAGCTCCAAACTCGAAAGTGGAGGACACATGAACAGCGCTAGGCAGTAACATTCATGGGGATAAAAAAAAAATTGGAGAATGGAGGATTGCCTTGAGGGTCCGCACTTAGGCAATCATGAAGCACAGCTCCAAACTCGAAAGTGGAGGACACATGAAAAGCGCTAGGCAATAACATTCATGGGGCTCCGAAAAAAGGGGGACAATGGAGGATTGCCTTGAGGGTCCGTACTTAGGCAATCCTGAAACACAGCTCCAAACTCGAAAGTGGAGGACACATGAACGAAAACGCAATTCATGGAGCTCCGAATAAGGGGGAGAATTGAGGATTGCCTTGAGGGTCCGCACTTAGGCAATCATGAAACACGGCTCCAAACTCGAAAGTGGAGGACACATGAACAGCGGTAGGCAATAACATTCGTGGGGCTTCGAAAAAAAGGGGAGAATGGAGGATTGCGTTGAGGTTCCGCACTTAGGCAATCATGAAGCACAGCTCCAAACTCGAAAGTGGAGGACACATGAACGAAAACGCAATTCATGGATCTCTGAATAAGGGGGAGAATGGAGGATTGCCTTGAGGGTCCGCACTTAGGCAATCATGAAACACAGCTCCAAACTCGAAAGTGGAGGACACATGAACAGCGCTAAGCAATAACATTCATGGGGCTCCGAAAAAAAGGGGAGAATGGAGGATTGCCTTGAGGGTCCGCACTTAGGCAATCATGAAACACAGCTCCAAACTCGAAAGTGGAGGACATATGAACGAAAACGCAATTCATGGAGCTCCAAAAAAAGGGGAGAATGGAGGATTGCCTTGAGGGTCCGTACTTAGGCAATCATGAAACACAACTCCAAACTCGAAAGTGGAGGACACATGAACAGCGCTAGGCAATAACATTCATGGGGATCCAAAAAAAAAGGGGAGAATGGAGGATTACCTTGAGGGTCCGCACTTAGGTAATCATGAAACACAACTCCAAACTCGAAAGTGGAGGACACATGAACGAAAACGCAATTCATGGAGCTCCAAAAAAAGGGGAGAATGGAGGATTGCCTTGAGGGTCCGCACTTAGGCAATCATGAAGCACAGCTCCAAACTCGAAAGTGGAGGACACATGAACAGCGCTAGGCAATAACATTCATGGGGCTCCGAAAAAAGGGGGAGAATGGAGGATTGCCTTGAGGGTCCGCACTTAGGCAATCATGAAACACAGCTTCAAACTCGAAAGTGGAGGACACATGAACGAAAATGCAATTCATCGAGCTCCGGAAAAAGGGGAGAATGGAGGATTGCCTTGAGGGTCCGCACTTAGGCAATCATGAAACACAACTCCAAACTCGAAAGTGGAGGACACATGAACAGCGCTAGGCAGTAACATTCATGGGGATAAAAAAAAAAGGGGAGAATGGAGGATTGCCTTGAGGGTCCGCACTTAGGTAATCATGAAACACATCTCCAAACTCGAAAGTGGAGGACACATGAACGAAAACGCAATTCCTGGAGCTCCGAAAAAAAGGGGGAGAATGGAGGATTGCCTTGAGGGTCCGCACTTACGCAATCATGAAACACAGCTCCAAACTCGAAAGTGGAGGACACATGAACGAAAACGCAATTCATGGAGCTCCGAATAAGGAGGGAGAATGGAAGATTGCCTTGAGGGTCCGCACTTACGCAATGATGAAACACGGCTCCAAACTCGAAAGTGGAAGACACATG
>NC_038256.2:19593098-19654938 GCF_000004515.6 Glycine max
GAACGAAAACGCAATTCATCGAGCTCCGGAAAAAGGGGAGAATGGAGGATTGCCTTGAGGGTCCGCACTTAGGCAATCATGAAAAACAGCTCCAAACTCGAAAGTGGAGGACACATGAACGAAAACGCAATTCATGGAGCTCCGAAAAAAGAGGGAGAATGGAGGATTGCCTTGAGGGTCCGCACTTAGGCAATCATGAAAAACAGCACCAAACTCGAAAGTGGAGGACACAGGAACAGCGCTAGGCAGTAACATTCATGGGGATCCAAAAAAAAAGGGGAGAATGGAGGATTGCCTTGAGGGTCCGCACTTAGGTAATCATGAAACGTTGTCCAAACTCGAAAGTGGAGGAACATGAACAGCGCTAGGCAGTAACATTCATGGGGATAAAAAAAAAAAGGGGAGAATGGAGGATTGCCTTGAGGGTCCGCACTTAGGCAATCATGAAACACAGCTCCAAACTCGAAAGTGGAGGACACATCAACGAAAACGCAATTCATGGAGCTCCGAAAAAAGAGGGAGAATGGAGGATTGCCTTGAGGGTCCGCACTTAGGCAATCATGAAAAACAGCTCCAAACTCGAAAGTGGAGGACACATGAACGAAAATGCAATTCATGGAGCTCCGAAAAAAGAGGGAGAATGGAGGATTGCCTTGAGGGTCCGCACTTAGGCAATCATGAAAAACAGCTCCAAACTCGAAAGTGGAGGACACAGGAACAGCGCTAGGCAGTAACATTCATGGGGATCCAAAAAAAAAGGGCAGAATGGAGGATTGCCTTGTGGGTCCGCACTTAGGTAATCATGAAACACAGCTCCAAACTTGAAAGTGGAGGACACATGAACGAAAACGCAAATCCTGGAGCTCCGAGAAAAAAAGGGGGAGAATGGAGGATTGCCTTGAGGGTCCGCACTTAGGCAATCATGAAACACAGCTCCAAACTCGAAAGTGGAGGACACATGAACGAAAACACAATTCATGGAGCTCCGAAAAAAGGGGAGAATGGAGGATTGCCTTGAGGGTCCGCACTTAGGCAATCATGAAGCACAGCTCCAAACTCGAAAGTGGAGGACACATGAACAGCGCTAGGCAATAACATTCATGGGGCTCCGAAAAAAGGGGGAGAATGGAGGATTGCCTTGAGGGTCCGCACTTAGGCAATCATGAAACACAGCTTCAAACTCGAAAGTGGAGGACACATGAACGAAAATGCAATTCATCGAGCTCCGGAAAAAGGGGAGAATGGAGGATTGCCTTGAGGGTCCGCACTTAGGCAATCATGAAACACAACTCCAAACTCGAAAGTGGAGGACACATGAACAGTGCTAGGCAGTAACATTCATGGGGATAAAAAAAAAAGGGGAGAATGGAGGATTGCCTTGAGGGTCCGCACTTAGGTAATCATGAAACACAGCTCTAAACTCGAAAGTGGAGGACACATGAACGAAAACGCAATTCCTGGAGCTCCGAAAAAAAGGGGGAGAATGGAGGATTGCCTTGAGGGTCCGCACTTAGGCAATCATGAAACACAGCTCCAAACTCGAAAGTGTAGGACACATGAACGAAAACGCAATTCATGGAGCTCCGAAAAAAAGGGGGAGAATGGAGGATTGCCTTGAGGGTCCGCAGTTAGGCAATCATGAAACACAGCTCCAAACTCGAAAGTGGAGGACACATGAACGAAAACACAATTCATGGAGCTCCGAAAAAAAGGGGGAGAATGGAGGATTGCCTTGAGGGTCCGCAGTTAGGCAATCATGAAACACAGCTCCAAACTCGAAAGTGGAGGACACAGGAACAGTGCTAGGCAGTAACATTCATGGGGATAAAAAAAAAAAGGGGAGAATGGAGGATTGCCTTGAGGGTCCGCACTTAGGTAATCATGAAACACAGCTCTAAACTCGAAAGTGGAGGACACATGAACGAAAACGCAATTCCTGGAGCTCCGAAAAAAAGGGGGAGAATGGAGGATTGCCTTGAGGGTCCGCACTTAGGCAATCATGAAACACAGCTCCAAACTCGAAAGTGGAGGACACATGAACGAAAACGCAATTCATGGAGCTCCGAAAAAAAGGGGGAGAATGGAGGATTGCCTTGAGGGTCCGCAGTTAGGCAATCATGAAACACAGCTCCAAACTCGAAAGTGGAGGACACATGAACGAAAACGCAATTCATGGAGCTCCGAAAAAAAGGGGGAGAATGGAGGATTGCCTTGAGGGTCCGCAGTTAGGCAATCATGAAACACAGCTCCAAACTCGAAAGTGGAGGACACATGAACAGCGCTATTCATGGAGCTCCGAAAAAAAGGGGAGAATGGAGGATTGCCTTGAGGGTCCGCACTTAGGCAATCATGAAACACAGCTCCAAACTCGAAAGTGGAGGACACATGAACAGCGCTAGGCAATAACATTCATGGGGCTCCGAAAAAAAGGGGAGAATGGAGGATTGCCTTGAGGGTCTGCACTTAGGCAATCATGAAACACGGCTCCAAACTCGAAAGTGGAGGACACATGAACGAAAACGCAATTCATGGAGCTCTGAAAAAAGGGGAGATTGGAGGATTGCCTTGAGGGTCCGTACTTAGGCAATCCTGAAACACAGCTCCAAACTCGAAAGTGGAGGACACATGAACGAAAACGCAATTCATGGAGCTCCGAAAAAGGGGGAGAATGGAGGATTGCCTTGAGGGTCCACACTTAGGCAATCATGAAACACGGCTCCAAACTCGAAAGTTGTGGACACATGAACAGCGATAGGCAATAACATTCATGGGCTTCGAAAAAAAAGGTGAGAATGGAGGATTGCCTTGAGGTTCCGCACTTAGGCAATCATGAAGCACAGCTCCAAACTCGAAAGTGGAGGACACATGAACAACGCTAGGCAATAACATTCATGGGGCTCCGAAAAAAAGGGGAGAATGGAGGATTGCCTTGAGGGTCCGCACTTAGGCAATCATGAAACACAGCTCCAAACTCGAAAGTGGAGGACACATGAACGAAAACGCAATTCATGGAGCTCCGAAAAAGGGGGTGAATGGAGGATTGCCTTGAGTGTCCGCACTTAGGCAATCATGAAACATAGCTCCAAACTCGAAAGTGGAGGACACATGAATGAAAACGCAATTCATGGAGCTCCGAAAAAAAGGTGGAGAATGGAGGATTGCCTTGAGGGTTTGCACTTAGGCAATCATGAAACATAACTCCAAACTCGAGAGTGGAGGACACATGAACGAAAACGCAATTCATGGTGCTTCGAAAAGGGGGGTTGGCGGGACCGAATGGTCCACCGGGTTTTTCCACCTGAAAGGCAAACATGCTTTTTGTAAAGAAAAATAAATCATTCGCGAGAGCACCATATCTTAGAGAAACAATATACTTGTGCCAAGGGTAATCTTCCTTGTAACCGAGAATGAAGGGCAGGACGTCAACTTTTAGCTTTCAAATGAACATGCAGGGGAAACATCGGGCTAAGCTTAAAATAAATCACTCATAATGTATAAAACTCACAAGGCAAGTGTTTTATCCTATTCCCAAACCATAACTGCACCATGACTTTATTTTGCACATGATTTCCCATCGAATCAGAGATCACACGTACGATCACGGACCAATAGGATTTTCTCAAGGGTAGTGTTTTTAGAGAGGAAACTGGGTGTTTCAGTCTTTTCCTCTTTGTTCATGTGGGGTGGGATATCACCAGTCGAGAATGATTTTGAGTGGCAATCTGAAAAGAAGAATCACCAAAAATGGGTTTTCCTTTGCCAGCAGTCACCTACCTTGCCGAAAATTTATCTGGCTTGAAGAATTTCTGTCCTCTTTCTTTTATTGATCGAGAATTGCTTTTTTTCCCTTTTCACTTCCTTTCGATCTTTGATCGGGAATCCTTCCTTTTCTTTCTTTTGTTCTTTTTTTATTTTCATCTTTTTCTTTTCTTTCTTTCCATTTCTTCCTTCTTTTTTTTTTCACTTCTCCTTCCCCCATCCCTTTCTTTGGGAAATCGGGTTTTAGCATTACATTCGCTCTCCCTTGAGGAGATTCCGCTGTCCTTTGCTTCGGGGGAAAGAATGAGGATTCTTTTTATAGGCCAAGGTTCAAAAGGTCTAAGGTTGTGTTTCAATGGGGTCTTTTATCGCGGGAACCCCAATCTTGATATCTGGGGCGAAATAAATTTGGGTGTCAAGGTGTCGATTTCGGGCCGAACTTCCATATTATTCCATAAGGCACGCGTGTCAATGATGATTTGAAAACAACGTGCAAAATTAGTCATGGCTACAGCCAGGTGGGCACTCAAGCATCCTATTTATGACATTCTGATACTACGGTTGGGAATTTACACAAACAGACCCAATGTTTCCCAATTATGTTCTTTCATCAGTTCAATGAATTCATCCATCCTTATCTCGGTTCATTCCAGAAAATAAACTCTTAGCATTAGTCCCTTGTTTCCATAAGATACGTTTGCTCTTTACGAATGATTTATACTTCTTAACTATAACATGTCGACCTTCACGGTCTTTCTTTCTTTTTCCTTTTTGTTTCATTTTTATATTCACAAAACTTTTCTTTGTACATCTACATTCTTATACATGACGAACTTTTTCTGTACACGCATTAGAACTCTTTCTCTTTACGTCACACGGTCTATATACAAACCCTATTCATGTTCAAAGATTTTTTGGTTTTTTCCAACACACACCTGTGGTTCATACAAAAATTTCTTTATATACACTCGTTGCTCACACCCACAAGGATTTCTTTTCACACATTATTTACACACGCAAAAATCCTTCTATACACATTTTCCTTTTACACACATATATAAATAAAAACCTTTTTCTTTTCTTTATGAACATGACTTTTATTCACAACGCTTCTTTCTTTTTATTAGGATTTTTGGTTCATTTTATTTTTAGGACGACGTTCCTAAAAGAAAAACTCTACACGGTTCCGGAATTTCAACAAACACTATTGACAACAACGAAACGTAACGACTCAAACGATATGTATGTACAAAACAAAAGTCAATCAAAACGAAACAAACGTTAACAAACTGGGGATCCCACGATCATGTGGCTTCGCATGCCACCAGACCCTTGGGTCACGGTAACAAAAAGTGGGGTGGTCGACAAAAGCAGGGCTTTTGCTCCTACGTATCCTCAATTTGTGATGAGGAACTCAGACCTACGTAGTTCTTGATAATTGTGAGACTAAAAATAGTCTCGGTGTTTTCTTTACTAAAATGCGAACATGCTTTAGTAAAGAGACAAAACTTCCAACTGATTAGAGCAACATATGCTTTTGGATGAAAAACTATGTGTCTGCCGGGGAAGGAGAGTATGCTGATGAAATTTTCTCATAACCGTAAATGAGATTTTGGATGTTAGCATTTCATTTCTAAACGACCATTTAGAGGAAACACTGGGTCCAACAAAGATAGGAAAAAATCACTCAAAATGTATCAATCTCACACAGGTAAGTGTTTTATCCTAATTCCGAACCATAGATATGTCATGACTTGATTTTGCAAGTCATTTCCTATCAAATCAAAGATTACATGCGTGATCATGGATCAATAGGACTTATTTTGGGAATGGTTTTTAGGTGGGGAATTTGGCTTTGAGTGTTTTTGCCTTTTCCTTTTCTGTTTTTGTTTAGTGCGTGGCGAGAAAGTTGCTAGCGCACAGGTTTCTTCTGTTTTCATCCGATTCTTGATCGAGAATTTTCCTTTCTTTTTTTTTTTTTTGCTTTCTCCCACTCTTTCATTGGGAATTTTCATTCTGTTTTGTGTCTTCTCCCTTTCTTGGATTGGGAATTCTCTCTTCTTTTTTTGTGTCTTCTCCCTTTCTTGGATTGAGAATTTTCCTTCTCTTTGTGTTTTCTTCCGAGGGTAAGGATTATGGTGAGTTAGGATTTTGGCTCAAGGCTTGTAGAACGGCTGGTCATGATACATGTCTGGATTTGGCCAGCGGTTCGGGGATAAAGGGGATGTCCCCACATTATTCCCATGATACACATGCAACAAATGATGATTAGGAAATTTTATGCAAAACTGGTCATGCATGCACCCATGTGGAAACTCAAGCATCAAGTTTTTATGGTCATGTGACACTAGGGCTCAGGATTCATTTTCCCTATTTTAAGTCAACCCAGTGTTTCCAAAATATGTTCTTCTATCAATTTGTGCATTCATCTGAGTCTATCTTGGGTATTCGAAAAACTTTTCACAGCATTTACCCTTCAAATGTGTACACATTTTTCCAAAAACTGGTTAAGATCAGTGAAATCTTTCAAAGAAAAGTTAGAAATTATCTCTTTTCACAAGCATTTTGTTTTTTAGCTAGACAACCTTTATTATTTTTTATTTTCTATTTTTTTTCTTCTTTTTTATTCTTTTCTTGCTCGTTTTCTTTTTCCTCTCTCTTTTTTCATGAGGTATTTTGCTACCTAAACATACGTATAATATTTTTCTATATACATGCATATCCAAGGTATCTTGCTACCTAAACATACATATATATGTTTTGTGAGATATTTTTGCTATATACATGCATATCCAAGGTATCTTTCTACCTAAACATACATATATACATATATTTTTTGTGAGGTATGACTACCTTCCGAGCTTGTGCTTGTTTTATTTAAATTCCTAGGATCAAGAGCAACTAGGTGTGTCCTACTATTACTTGAGAAACAAAGGTGATCAAACAAGCAGAGATTTAAAAGTTACTAGGTTGCCTCCTAGTAGCACTTCTTTAACGTCTTGAGCTGGACGCTTGATGGCTTGTCGGTCACGGACCTAGTACTTTGCTTACCTTTGGCTCTGGACTTGGTTGCCTATTGGTCAGCCATGGGTCGTAAGCAACGCTCTAACCTTTTTGTGGATGAGCTGAGGTGAACTCTAGAGGTGATGGCGGTGCGTCTGTTGCCCGCTGCTGGCCATCCCCAGGCTGCTGTGGTGTTTCGCCCTGCGCCTGCCTGGAGACGCAGTACTTCTTGATGAAAGCTCGATTAGTAGGGGGCCTGATGCCCTTGCTGGAGGTGGCAGGTACTCCGTAGAACTGACAGAGACCCGTAATTAGAGCTTGACAACTCCAAGACCCTGTTGGACTTCTTCGGGTCCACTGGGTGTCTTGCAGGCGCGATCCCTGCAAACAATAGATGAAATCAGAAATCAGTTGAGCGACGTGCATACTTACCTATGTCATGATGACGTGACCTTGCCGGGGGGAACGGGCACCCTAAAGGACTACAGAGGCCCGTAACCAGAGCTGGAAACCCCAGGGCCCTGTTGGACTTCTCTGGGTCCACTGGGTGTCTTGGTGGGTGCGATTCATGCAAACAATAGATGGTATCAGAAATCAGTTGAACCATATGTATACTTACCTATGTCACGATGGCATGACCTCGTTGGGGGAACGGGCACCCTGTAGGACTGACAGAGGCCCGTAACCAGAGCTGGAAACCCCAGGGCCCTGTTGGACTTCTTCGGGCCCACTGGGCATCTTGTGGGCGCGATCCCTGCAAACAATAGATGACATCATAAATCAATTGAACCATGTGCATACTTACCTATGTCATGACGGCACAGACCAACCGATACATCTGTAGGGGGAGATTGGCATTGTGGTCGCCGGGCAGAATGTTACTAAATAGCAACGTCATCCATATCCATGTAAAAGTGGTCATGTTGGTGCGCATGATCCACACTCGTCTTTTTGCAGCGGCACAGGTGAAATCTTGCCCCGGTATGCATAGTAGATGCGTGATAGCCTCCCTCTCTGGATGTGCTCGCACAGTTGGTTGCCCTCTAATATCAGGGGGTGGCCCAGGAACTGATAAAAGGAAACTACTGGCCCCTTAACCGGGAGCGCAAGTCTCGGTGAAGCATCTAAGGGCAAAGGACCTTATATTCTCTTAAGGTGTGGATATGGAGCACACTTAAAACGAGGACGCGTAGCCCTCTAAAGGCGAGGGCGTGCAACCCTCTATAGGCGAGGACATATAGTCCTCTAAAGGTGATAGGTACTAGTACCCAAGGGTCCACCTTTATGAGAAAGCAAGAGATCGACTCATCGAGAGGGTCGGTCATCCAACAAGATTGGACACGAGATGTAGGAAATCTATTAACATGATTTTTAGGGATGCAGACGCATGCAACCTTTGTCGTGAAATTTGGTAATGCTGACCTCATATGAAACAATGCAATGCAATGGAAAGTTGTACAATGTTCATGACATTCTTTCCCTATTTTGTGATTTTGATTTTGATTTAATTTTTTGGAAAACACAGATTGACTGTCCTTTTGAAAGAGGTGATAATTCATGCAACCTTATCCTATCTTTTGCAAATCTCTCCAGGAACTCCCTCAGAGTGTATATTCTGTTTGATTTAGTCACTTGACCATTTTGGAGTGACGAAAATGGAGCCGTTTGACGTTTAATCAATCTATTGAAATCCCAGGGCTTGTCTCCCTTTTTTTCTTGTTTAAAAACATTGACGGGTGAGAACTTTTGATCTGCCCCTATGTTCACTTGAGGCTCATGCACGATGCCCCTCATTGCCCCAGTGAAGGGCTTAGAGGTATCAATTGTTGTCTTTCATCATGACCTTGTAGCTGGGAACCTATTGGGTGAGAACTTCTAATCTGCCCCTAGGTTCGCTTGAGGTTTTTTGCACGGTGCCTTTCATTGCCCAAGTGTAAGGCTTTGAGGTACAATCGTTGTCTTTCGTCATGACGTTGTAGCAAGGAACCTATTGGGTGAGAACTTCTAATCTTCCCCTAGGTTCGTTTGAGGTTTATGCATGGTGCCTTTCATTGCCCCAGTGTAAGGCTTTGAGGTACAATCGTTATCTTTCATCATGACCTTGTAGCAAGGAACCTATTGGGTGAGAACTTCTAATCTGCCCCTAGGTTCGTTTGAGGTTTATGCATGGTGCCTTTCATTGCCCCAGTGTAGGGCTTAGAGGTACCAATTGTTGTCTTGTTTTCACAACCTCGTAGTGAGGAAGAATGAAAGAAGCAGTTGATTCTTGCAAAAAGAATTTTCCAAGGACAAGAAATAGTTGAAGGATTTTTCAGTTGATGAATTTTAAGTCAAATGACTCCTATGTAGAAGCAAGATGTTTTGATGATGCTAAAGGATCAAGTGCTTCTAAGTTTTATTCAAGACAAGAATCCAAGAATCCAAGAAAATCAAGATATATGATCAAGTTGATCTCTAGAATCTTAGGAAGAAGTTTCCAAATTGAATAAACAAAAGGTTTGACCAAAGAATTCTATCATTTCAAATTGAGATTTTCTCTCTGGTAACCGATTACCAACAGCTGAAAATGTTTATCAAGTCACTAGAAATTTGAATTCAAAATATAACGTGTAATTGATTACACATGGATGGTAATTGATTACCAGCAGTTTATTGAACATTTTAATTCAAATTTTTTTTAAAACCTGTAATCGATTACACAAGTCTTGTAATTGATTACCAGAGGGGATTTTCAGAATATAATTTCCAAGAATCACATCTATTCAAATGGTTTATGAATGACCATTAAAGGTGACTTGGAAACACGAACTTACAGGGATTTTTCATTGCCCAAAAAATTTATCCTCTCAAAAGATTAAGAGTCTTTCTGAACTGAAATGTTTTATCCTCTCAAAAGATTCCTTGGTCAACCACTTGCATATTCAATAAGGAATTTTGATTGATCTTCATTGTACAATCTATCTCTTTTAAGAGAGATTTCTTCTTCTCTTCTTCTTATTTCTAAAAAGGGATTAAGAGACCGCGAGTCTCTTGTTGTAGAGGATTCTTGAACACAAGGGAAGGGTTGTCCCTGTGTGATTCAGACTTTGTAAAAAGAGTTTTACAAAGAGAATGGAAAATTTCAAGTGGGTTGCTTGAGGACTGGACGTAGGCACGGGAAGTGGCCGAACCAGTATAAATCAAGTTTGCATTCCTCTCTTCCCTTAAACTTCTTTTATTTATAGCTATTTATCTTTTGCTTTAAAGAAGTTTATTTTGAATTGTCTTTTGAGTAATTCATGTTAAGGGTGAATTGTTAATCCGAAGAGAGTGAAAGATTAATTGGGGAATAGTCTTCGTATCTTAATTCAACCGCCCTTTTTCTTAAGGTAACTGAGGCCATATATCCAACATCCTATTCTTGATAACTCACTTCTCTCTAAAAAGACAAACTTTCCGGAATGATAAAATGAGCTCACATGAATGTCTTGAAAACACAGTCAATCAAATGCTCTCCTTTTTTTTTGAACCTCTCTTTATTTTTATTTTTATTTTTATTCTGAAACTTATTTATTTTGAACTTTATTTGTTGTTTTACGGCAGCCCCACCAACGCGCAAGACGAGTAATCTCTGATTGAACGGTCTTGGAAGTCCAAACTCTGGAGCACAGGTCGCTTGAGAAAACAGACCAATGGCTTGCACCCACTTCCGGTGAAAGTTGAAAATCCTGATGAGTCATTAGAGACATCTAACAACAGCTTTCAAAATTGCCCCATGTGTGGCATCTCTTGTCAATGTCAGGATTGACACGCGATTCTCCTCAAATTTCAGCCGCCCCATATCAATTAGACCTTGCACCTTACGCTTCAGAGCCCTACAATGCTCAATGGAATGCCCCGGGGCTTCTCCATGACAAGCACACGTTGCGTTCGAGTCGTATTCTCGGAGAAATGGAGGTTGATGAACCTTGGTTGGGGTTATGGCTACCATTGAATTATCAAGTAGATATGGGAGCAAGTCAGCATAGGACACTGGAATTGGGGTGAATTCTACAGGCTTTCTCACTGCAAAATTCATTTCTTGGTTGGTGCTCTTGGTTTGTGCTAAAGGTGATGTTCGTCATTGGAAGTGCGGAAGACAGACTTTGTGGTTGTTTTAGGGATGGCCTTTGTGGATAACTGGGCGGTGGGTAAGGAGAAGGTTGTTTATTAGCTGAGTAATGACATTGTTGGGTTGGTGGGAAACTTGGCTGTATAGGAATGACAGTCACAGCACGGGCTTCTCCTTCATCCTCACCCTCTTTATTTGCTCCAGCTTTTATTTTTTTGCATTTATCAAAGCAAGATGATCAGATTTGCCTCTTTTTAGACCCACTTTGATCCTTTCGTCGGTGAAGACCATATCATCAAAGCTTGAAGGTGTGTAGCCCACCATCTTTTCATAGTTGAATATTGGTAATGTGTCTACTATTATTGTCATCATCTTTTTCTCCGTCATTGAGGTGCCACTTGAGCTGCCAGGTCTCTCCACCTTTGGGCGTATTCTTTTGAAGAATTTGTGCCCCCTTTTTGCACATGTTTTGTAGTTGCATCCTATCCGAAGCCATTATACCGACACTGCCTAACGAAGGCAACCATTAGGTCCTCCCAGGAATGGACTCGGGAAGGTTCCAAGTTAGTGTACCAGGTAACAACTACCCCAGTAAGACTTTCTTGGAAGGAATGTATCAACAATTCCTCTTCTTTTGCGTATGCCCGCATCTTCCGACAATACATCTTTAGATGGTTCTTGGGGCAAGTAATCCCCTTGTACTTGTCAAAGTCCAGCACCTTGAACTTGAGAGGGGTGATGATATTGGGTATTGGGAACAACTCTTCTAGGTTAGCAAAGGAATAATCTTCACCTCCTTCAATGGCCCTGAGCCTTTCCTCTAGATGATCCAGCTTTCCCATTTCTGCCATAGCATGAGGGTTTTTACTTGTCGTGGAATGCAAGAGGTGTAGTTGTGGGTGATATTGAGGGCCTTCCAAAGGGTTTTGTAGGGGTATACCACCAATTGCTTGCCTTCAGTGGCATATCCGAGCCAAGGCTCGAAGTCGGCTAGATTGTGATGGGGAATTTCATGTTTCTCCCCCACAGTTTAAGAGACATGTGCATGATCAGTTTGGGGTTGCTGGCTCTCAATGGGTATAGGAGTGGAGTTATTGACATTCTTATTGGGAGTGTACGCCACATTGGGTGGCGTATAGTTGAGAGGCAAACCATATAGCGGGAAGGCGTGCTCGTTATGAATTTGCACATCATGGGGGCCGCCCGTAGTTCCCAAATCTTTGCCTACCATATCTGAGGTTGGATGATTCATTTGGTTAATGCCGAATGGGGACGTCGGGTTCACCTTAGCAACAGTGCTAGTAGCGGCAATTGCAACCGCATTGGCTTCCATTATCTTCTTCATGCTCATCATGGCCTCCATCATTGCGGCCATTTTCTCTTTCATGGCCTCCATGTCGGCCTTCACCTTCTCTTGCACCTCCTCTGCTTTACCCATTACTCTAGCTCTAGCACAGGTTCGGTAAGGGCGCCGTAAAGCGGGTTCTCTTTTTTTTTATAACAATGATTAAGTTCTCTTTTTTTTTAAGGAAAGAATGCAATGAACAATGCAACCAATGAAAAGCATGGATGTATGCGAATGATGCACAGTTGAAGTATTATGCATTTTTACACTGGATATGGGGTTGAATCAATTTAGATTTTCAACATCGTCCATGACATCTCCGTCGAGGTGAAACTGGAAGTAACAGGGACATCGACAGCCCTAAATGTGTTTGGCAGTAGACGAAGGAGCGATGTAACACGATCCATCTTTTGCCCCAATTTTTTGCAAGATGGTTACTTCCATACTTCAACTTGACTCAATGAACCTTTTCATAAAAGCACGAGCTTGGTTCAACCCCATAACCCAGAGAATGGCAATTTTGATCGCCAATACTTCAACAACATTTCATAGGGATGAAAGACTCGAGAATACGCATGCTATGCATGGAAAATGTAATTATGAGATTGAGATGCCTGAAGAAACATCCTTTCTTAGTTAACCACGCATTAGGTACCATGCTCAATCATTTTGTTTTGTTGTTTGTGTGTTTTTTTTTTAATTTTAGAAATGGGTTTATGATCCCAACATGGTCGACTCATGGTACCTAACACATGCAACTAAGAATGCATCATGAATTTTCATGCTTCCCTTTTTTTGTTTTTGTTTTGTAGAGGAAAATACAAGGATCATGTATGAGCAAACATGTAGAACAAAAAGTATGTTGAACGCATATGCATGATGATGCAATGACTCATGCAAATTGGGAATGTGATAACGGACAAATGCAGGAATAATATGTTCATTATGATGCTGAAGAGATGTTTATGCGGTGCATGATATGAATGCATTTATGGACACGAGAGCCCGGAAAATCATCTCTCCTTACTGCGCATTTGGGGGCGCAGTGGCCCATGTGTGCAGTTAAGAAGACGATATGGATCTTCCGGCTACCCATGACAAAAGACGAGACCCACATACAACGCATGTGTGACGGTATGATGCAGATGCGCATACATAAAACGGAAAGAAAACAACACAAAGGGGTAATTCACACATACGAGACTGCAGAGATCCAACTTTAATGCTACGTTTGGGCATGATGGCGCCTCAACGTAGTATTAAAAAGGTTACGTATTACTCTAAAGAAACCAAACACCACTAGCAAAACTATAAACTAGTGCTATTTACCAAAAAATGCATGAGAACGAATGGCACGGAGCGTGTTTGCTCTTTGCCCCTATTCGGGAACCTATAGGACAATATCTAGGGGTCTCTAATAACTACTCCCCAACAATTCATAACTCACACGGCTGTTTTCTAGAGGTATCATCACTCAAGATAATAATATTGTGGCAGTATGGAATACCAGCGACAACACATTATAAAGAGAGAAAACTCTAGACGAGGTTTCACTATTATCAAGCAAGTCGGAGACCTAGCATGATGATAGATTCACCTCCACTCCTTAAATTCCCATGAACCCGGGTATAGGGCCCCTTTTTTACTCAAACCCGTGGGTGCTTAGAATGCAGTGTAAAGAATGCGAAATAGACAACAATTTTTTACATTTTACACAGTTCAACAAATGCACACACGAAGTTTCACAAATCCACAATTCCTTAAAATAGGCCTAACTCACAAAAATAATCCCAAGTGGAGTCGCCAACTGTCGCAACATGCCCCTTTTGCGGGCGGGCGAAGGCGAGGCTCACGGGTGCGCTTTCCAAAGGAGGAAAGATGCGCGGAGTTGCCACCAACGTTTATTTGTGGAAAACGTCGGGAAAACCGAAGGAAACCGGTCAAAATAAAAATTCTAAGTTCGGGAGTTATATTTACGCTTGAGGAAGGTATTAGCACCTCTCACGTTTGTCTCGAAGGACAACAACCTATTTTTTAGAATTGTGGAATTGTGTTATCTTAACTTTTATTTCTTTTTATTTTTTGAGGTCGACAAAAGCGGGGCTCTTGCTCCTACGTACCCTCCATCAAAGAGGAAATCAGACCTACGTAGTTCTTTCTTTATGCGTGAATCAAGCGATTCTTTTTACTTGAGGGGTGATCATTTTAAGGCGTTGGACCTTAAAAATGATCCTTTTTACTTAGTAAGAAACTGAAATGATAAACTTTCAAAAACCTATTTTTGTGGACGAGCTTGACTAGGCGAGTTGATTTTAGCCTTAGTTTCACTTTAGTTATTAGTCAATTCAATTAAGAATGAGAAATCCCAAAGAGAAAACGTCCAATTGATTTTTCGCTTTACTTTACTAAAAGGTATTTTTTTATTATTATATTAATATTCTACCTCATTTTTGATTTCCAACGTGGTTACGGTACGACCGAACGGTCGGAATTCATTTTAACTGAAATTAACGGATGATACAATTCAAACGATCGGTGGAAATTTATTTTATTTTTAGATTAAGCGAGAAATGACTTAAATAAATGGCTTAAGCACGTCAAAAGGGGGTATAAAAAGC
This sequence comes from Glycine max, assembly GCF_000004515.6. NCBI lineage: Eukaryota > Viridiplantae > Streptophyta > Magnoliopsida > Fabales > Fabaceae > Glycine > Glycine max. Next base: position 19,607,914 of record NC_038256.2, read on the forward strand.
AAATGAAAACGAGAAAAAAAAATACATGAAACAAAATGTGGACCACCACGGGTACATAGAATGAATTGAAAAGCTCGGTTTAAGGTACTTACCCATTGAAGACTGAAGAAAACGAAGAACAAACGATGAATGTTGAAGAACGGTCGAGAATCTTCGCGTAATTACTCACGGAAACGTTACGGAAGCGCCTCGGCTTGGATTTTTTTCACAGAAATAATTTTCCTCAACAATTTCGAGAGAGAGAGAAGTGCCAAGAAGGCTGAACCCTTTTCTTCTTCACTCCTCCCCCTATTTATAGCAAAATAGGGGAAGAGCTTGCCACCAGCTCGCCCAGGCGAGCAAGGTTACTTCCTCCAGAAGCAACAGCCTTCTTGATGAAGGATCTGGAAGGCCCAAGTGGGCCAGATTGCTATTTGTACCCCCCTTTTTACTAAATGCACCCCTTCTATTTTTTTGGTAATTCTGTTTCCGTAACGTTACGAAACTTTACGAATTTCGTAACGATACTTATTTTCCTTCCGCAAGGTTACGAATCCTTACGGATTATGTATTTACTCTTTTTTAGCTTTCGAAGAAGTTACGGAAACTCACGGATCGCGTAAAAACACATCTTTTCGATTTCTGCCACTTCACGGAATTTCACGGATCGCGCAAGCCTGCTTCCTTTTGATTTCTGACACGTCTCGGGACTTCATTTATTGTGCAACAAAGGACGCCAAGTATCTCAAAGCGGCTAACCAGAGGTTGCATGTTATCAAGTAATAATCCCCGGACGAAATTAGGGTATGACATTGAGAAAGCTTCTCAAAGAAGCCACGAGGAAGCTTCTGGAGGAAGCCTCTTAATGAAGCTTCTAGAGAAAGCTACATGAAGTTGCCTCGGTAAATACACTGCCCAGCCTTCGTTAACCGTTGGATCTTCTCGAAATTTGGTCTGCAACTTTAAAAGACAATTGTCCATGATCTGACCGTTGCGATCTTTGAGAAGATGTCTGGAGTGTGCTAGAAGCCTCTTAATGAAGCTTATGGAGGAAGCCTCTTAATGAAGCCTCTAGAGAAAACTACATGCAGCTGCCTCGGTAAAAGCGCTGCCCAGCCTTCGTTAACCGTTGGAGTGTGCTAGAAGCTTCCGTTCCCGAGAGCATCTCTTATTTAAGCATTTCAGCCTTTGCTTTCGTGTAGCTTAGGAAAAACGTCATTTCTTCTTCTTTCTTTCTTCCAAAGCCATTTCTAAAGTTCCAAGAACTTTCTCCATCACCCACAACCACCATTAGCCACCACAAACCATCATTGTTCTCCATTGAAAACCCACACCGAGAGGAACCCTTCAACCGAAGCGGAATCTTCCAACTTGGCTTGCGGTTCCGGTAGAGAACGAAAACCCTAATCTGACCTTTCGTTTTCTTTCGAGGTAACCATGGTTCTATGCTTGTTTCTTGTTAGTTTCATCTTGTCTTTGCATCTTTTCTGACTTTGGAACCGCCATTGCATGTCTTATGCTTCCTTTGAAAAATGTTATAGAAAGAGACTTTGTAAACGTTATCCTTTCATGAAATGCATGTTATTTTTGTAACCTACACTGAACCCCGGTCACATTGGCGTGGTCGGAATTTCCAAATGACGTTCCTTTGTAAAACCCGAAATGCTCTCAGCTCTTTCATGTAGTGATGTGGGTGTTTGACCCAGAGCACTGTTACTAGCTTTGTTTTCTGAAATCGATACTAAGTCTCCTTCGTTTTGGCATGGTAGAGGCTTGTGTGGAATCGACGAGCAAGGACAAAAAGGAATCTTCAAGTGACACGACGAGGAATCCGCGGGGTAGCTCACGATAGGTAAGGGGAGTTTATTATAAAATTTACCGTTTTAACACCATAGTTAGGGTCAGGGAACCTAGCTATGAGGATATCTGCCTGTCCCTGTTGCATGCTGATTTTTCTTCAAAGAAAATTACGTTTTAACTAATGGGATGCGATATATATATATATATATATATATATATATATATATATATATATATATGTGTGTGTGTGTGTGTGTGTGTGTGTGTGTGTGTGTGTGTGTGTGTGTGTGTGTGTGTGTGTGTATTGCGATGAATGATATTGTTTTGGTTGTTTGAAATGTGTTGTTTGAAGACCGTGCGTGTGGAAATGATATTGTTGTGTTTGTTTGAATTGTTGTTGATGTTGCTATTGAGGATTTTAATTGATATGTGATGATATTGATTTGAGATGACGTTGTTAATAAAGACCATGTCAACATGAATTGTTATTATTGATGAATATGTGAATATGAAATGAGGTTGTTGTTGTTGTTGATAACGTCATTGAGATGAGATGATATTTATGTTGTGAGTGACATGGAAATACGATTTGTTGATTGATGTTGGAAATGCATTGGCATGTGCATGTTGTGTATGTTCGTGGGGGGCACTGTGCACTGGCCTTTCAGGGTCTTTGGCACTAGCTTTTGGCCATGTTCATACGTTGGATGTTGTGTATGATCATGGGGGGCACTGTGCACTGACCTTCCAGGGTCCTTGGCACTAGCTTTTGGCCACGATCATACGTCATATGAAGTGTATGTCATGGGGGGTAGAGTGCACTGACCTTGTCGGATGGCCCAGACGTGGGTAACTAGCATGGTTAGAGAATCTAAGCATTCCTGAGGGGATGCTTAGGTGCTTTAATTGGTCCATGGTCTTTGGCACTTACTTTTGGCCGTGATCATAGCTCATACGACACAGGAAATAGAGTAACTGTGGCCAAGTGTACTTTGTACTAGGGGGCTGTCACCTGGTAGGGAACACCTTTGGGCTCCCAAGCTGATTACCTATGGGAGGGGGGCTGTTACGTGCACAACTGGGTGGTCTCGACAAACTCAGCACAGTTCCCTAAGTGAGAGTGTCGTGTGGACACGCTTAGGCTATTTCATGATATTAGGTTGTTGTTGGTACGTACCACATTGCATCTGAGTGTTGAGTCAGGTGCATGCATCATTCTGTGCAGTCTTGATTGGGTCCATGGATGGATGATGAGTAATTGTTGGATGTGAATGATGAATATTTGTTGGATATGAGTGTTAAATAATGATTGTTGTGTATGCTTATCATGTTTGCCTGTGTTCCTTGCTAATTGTGGTTATTTGGAATTGGTATTGGTTCTTTTATAATAAACTCACCCTTGCAATTTTGTATCGTGTGGTTGATACCTGTGATGATCACGAACCTCGTTTGTGGGAGCAGAATGACAGTGGCAGGGTGTAGGGAGTAAGATTCTGGTGAGGAGCCGCCGAGCCGACGTAATGACGTTGGCGTTATTTTGGGAGAGAGTTGTGTTTTGTAATCAACTCCTTCGCAGTTGGTTTTTAAGTTTTATTTTGTTGAGTTAAAGATGTAAAACTGGAATTTTAATTATATATATATATATATATATATATATATATATATATATATATATATATATATATGAACATATTTAATTTTCGTTATGTGTATGACATGTATTGAATTATTGTTTCTATGTAATTATGCATATTCACTTAAGTAATGGCGTGTTGTTGGATGAATTTATGTTGTGACAAAATCACTTCTATTTTCATAAGCAAAAATTAAGGGAGTTCTTTTTATAAAAATTGAAATTATCTAATATTAGAGTGTGGATACCGTAGCGACGAGGCGGGTCGTTACAGCTTTCGTGACTGCAACCACATTGTGGAGTTCGTGTTTGTGGAGTTCGTCTCTACCACTTATCGATTGAGGTACACCCTTTTCTTTTAACATTTGGCGTTCGTCGTTTTAACATTTGCTCACTTTCGCAGCTCGAAGAAAACTAGGAAAGGAAAGAGTCCCGGAAAGGGTGGGAATCGATTTTGGAAGTCCATTGTGGTTCGCCTTAAGACTCCCAGGGTGTTCTTCTTCTTTCTCCTTCTGCCTGAGTTCGTCTTTGTCACAAACTGGGTTGCGCTTCTGTGACTGCAACGACATTGTGGAGTTCGTCTTTGTGGAGTTTGTGTCTGGCACTTATCGATTGAGGTACGTCCTTTCGTTTTTACATTAGGCGTTCCTCGTTTTAACATTTGCTCACTTTCGCAGCTCGAAGAAAACTAGGAAAGGAAATAGTCCCGGAAAGGGTGGGAATCGATTTTGGAAGTCACTTGTGGTTGGCTTTAAGACTCCCAGGGAAGCCATCAAAGGTGTGTCTCTGTTCTCATGTTTCGAAACCAATTGCTTAACTTTGTATATATCATGTCTACTTTGCTGCTCAGGTGATTTGTTCGTCTTCTTTAGTTGCTGTCAAGGTTCGTTGTTGCTTGTGTTCTGTATGCTGCTAAGTGATCAGTGCTGATTAGGAATATCTCCGCCACTGACGACAATTCACAATCGGTGAGTATATGCATATCTATTTGTGCTTCTTACCAAGATGAGAATATGCTTGTTGCTAATAATTAAAATATGTTGTGTTGTAGTTCCTTTGGGTATTTGTATTTTGAAGTAATGGATTTGAGTCATTTGATGTTGCTAGATGTATTTGTATTTTGTTCGTTTGTATTTGCTCTTTAGCTCATGAAGTTATAGACCTTGCAAAATCATAATCCTTTATGGGTTAATTACACTTATGAACCTCAATAGTGGCTAATGTATGAAAATTGTGTTAATTATTTCTTTGGGTTTTTTTAACACATTTCCTTAAGAACCCCATTGTTTGTTTTGGGTTTTACAAGAAATGTAGCACATAAGCAAAATAGAATTCTTTTTAACTTCAAAAATAATTCTGATAGAGATGGTTCAGCCTTCCAATATCCACAAACAAATAAAGAAGTTGGTCCATGATGTGCCATCATTTTCTTCTATTTTCTAAACCCTTTTTGCACCATTTTAATTATTGATTGGTCTTAATTGTCAATTAATTAGGCCGTTTTATTATTTGGTCTCATTTAGCTAATTTGATGTTTTTAATCTAATTTCAGGAATTAATGAAACATTGGGCTTAATCCGGATTTTGGTTGTGGACTTGAAGAGGGTAAATAAAGCAGCGCTTACCTTAGTTAATTTTTAATTAGGAAATTTCACAATTTTATTTTATGTGGTTCAGTGTTTATTTCGTTTTGGGCCAGAGTATTGTAATAGAGCCCAATGACTTTGAGTGACTCTTTTTAAATAGCAGCCTTGGGATTCGTGCAAGGCATTCTGTTAGACTATTATTTAGAGCTTAGGGTTTATGGTTTTAAAGTTTTTCTGTTCTAATGCTATTGTTTGGTTCTTAATGCAATTTTTCATTTCCTGCTTCTAATTACAATTTCGTTCTTGCTTCTTCTTCTACTTTCATTTACGTTTCTGTTTTCATTTTCGTTTCTGTCTCATTTACGTTTCTGTTTATTTATGTTTCTGCTTCATGTTTCATTCACGTTTTCTGTTTGAATCTATGGAAGGCTAATTATTCTGGTGTTGTTTCCTTCTGAGGAAGAAGCCCAACTCTTTGTGAGGTTTCATTTATAATGTGGTTCCCTGGCAGTTTTCCCTTCACCAGTTAACCCAAATTCGTGAACATTAATCAGTGCACGCTTCGTGTTCGATTAATTGCCTCTGAGCCTAACTTGCGTTCATGCTTAATGGACGAAGGGCTAACTGGTGTATGTGGTGCCTAATCGCGTATTAACAACCCTAGGTTGATTTTCGCTTAGTAAATTGAAATAGGATTGGATTAAGTGGTTACTGTTAGGGAGGAATTCTCCATAACCCAGGATAAGAGAATGGCTTCTGAATCAGAGGAAACAACCCATTTTTAATATTATTAGTTTCGTATTCCAGTTTACTTGTTCTGCTCCTTAATTCACAAAACAAACAAACCCCCCCCCCCCCCAATCGTTACTGTTACTGCAAGTATATTATGAACATTTGGTTTATCATTGCTCGTTGGGAAATGACCTAGGATCACTTCCCAGTTACTGCATTTTCATGTTTATTTGATTCGGGTACGGCCTCGATCAAATTTGGCGCCGTTGCCGGGGAGCAGTGTCCAAAGGTTCATAATAACTAGCTAGTGTTGTGTGTTTAATTCTTTCGTGTTTTAATTTTAATTGTTAGTATTGTGTTAGTATGTGTGTTAGTGTTGTTTAGTGTCCTGGTATTTTGTTTAGTGTGTGTTCTGTTTCAGTTTTCCTATTAAGCGCTTCCCCTGTTTCAGTTTTGGGTGTTTTGTTGTGAATAGTGTTTTGCGACGGACTTAGCGACCGCTTTTGCTTGCGGCAATAGTAGAAATCAAGTAGAGACGGATTTTAGCGACCACACATGCTGAATTATTTGAGATTTTTTGTTTTAGTAGCTAGGGTTGTTATTTTTGGCTGAATTTTTTTGTGGTAACTTATTTTAATCTATATTTTGTGTGAAAAATAGCTAGAGCATTTAGTTTGGTCAGATTTGAAAGTTCCAAAAAAGTAGCAAATTTTGTGTTTGTCGAAACTTCAAACGGTCATAACTTTTGCTCCGGTTATCAGAATCACAATTATTATATATGTATTTGGGGTAGAAAAAAATTTCCTATGCCGTGGCAGCCCGCCATAGGCTGGCTGAGGTCTCCATCATCCAAAAATAGTGATTCTGTCAAAAGTTTTTTATTTTTCAAGTTTTATTCACTTATTTTTCTTAACCTACCATTTTTAGCTTCCATAGTTAGACTTTGAATTTTTGCCTGAAATTTTTTGTGCTATCTTCTCATCATTTTATAAGGTTGCTCACAAAATTTCAAGTCATTTGGATATCATTTAAGGGTAGTTGTAGTTCAAACCTGCACCTTTATTTACATGACAAAGCAACTAGTTGTGCATGCTGAATGTAGTATATGACTAGAGGCAATCCATCTGCCTTACAACCCTTTGATCCTGAGATAGATAGGACATTTCATAGATTAGTTAGGCATCATTTTATACCTTTTGATCATCCTGAGCATTCCATTACTGGTGAATCTGTGCATTCTGTTATTGGTGATTTTGAACATCCTGATTTGGAGCATTATAATTTTGAACATCCTGATTTGGAGCATTATAATTTTGAGCATTCTGATTCTGAGCATTCTGATTTTGAACATTCTGAGAACATGGCACAACCTCCACCCCGTGAGAGGACTCTAAGGGAAATGGCTGCACCTGATTTCACCTACGAAAGCTTGTGCATCCAATACCCTGATGAGGATGTCCCATATGTTCTTAAAACTGGACTGATTCATTTGCTTCCAAAGTTTCATGGCCTTGTAGGCGAAGACCCGCACAAACATTTGAAGGAATTTCATATTGTCTGCTCCACCACGAAACCCCCAGATGTCCAAGAGGACCACATATTTCTGAAGGCTTTCCCTCATTCTTTAGAGGGAGTGGCAAAGGACTGGCTGTATTACCTTGCTCCAAGGTCCATCACGAGCTGGGATGACCTGAAGAGAGTATTCTTAGAAAAAATTTTCCCTGCTTCCAGGACCACAACCATCAGGAAGGATATCTCAGGTATTAGACAACTCAGTGGAGAGAGCCTGTATGAATACTGGGAGAGATTTAAAAAACTATGTGCCAGTTGCCCTCACCATCAGATTTCGAAGCAGCTTCTTCTCCAGTATTTTTATGAAGGACTCAGTAATATGGAGAGAAGTATGATAGATGCTGCCAATGGTGGAGCCCTTGGAGACATGACTCCTGCTGAAGCCAGAAATTTAATTGAGAAGATGGCTTCCAACTCCCAGCAGTTTAGCGCCAGAAATGATGCGATAGTCATTAGAGGAGTGCATAAGGTAGCTACAAACTCAGCTGCATCATCTGAAACTAAGAAGCTTGAAGGCAAACTGGACGCATTGGTTAACTTGGTAACCCAGCTGGCCTTGAACCAAAAATTTGTACCTGTCACAAGGGTCTGCGGTTTGTGCTCCTCTACTGACCACCATACATACCTTTGCCCTTCTATGCAGCAACCTGGAGCAATTGAACAGCCCGAAGCTTATGCTGCAAATATTTACAATAGACCTCCTCAACCTCAGCAGCAAAATCAACCACAGCAGAACAATTATGACCTCTCCAGCAACAGATACAACCTTGGATGGAGGAATCACCCTAATCTCAGATGGTCTAGCCCTCAGCAACAACAACACCAGCTATGTGTTTGGATGAGGAATTTAAAGATTTCTAGGAAATTCAAATTCACAGCATTTTGATTGCTTTGATTTAAATTCCTTTCATTTTGTAAATATTTTGTTTGGATGAGGCAATTCAATTTCTTCAATTTCTTGTATTTTAATTTCCTTGTTTGGATAAAGTAATTCAATTTCAATGAAATTCAAATTTTCATTTTTAAATATTTATTTAAAAATTAAAATTTCAATATTGAATGAAAATAAATATGAGTCATTTTTTAAATAGTTTAATATTCAAAATAAATTTAATGTTATAAAATATATTTAATACTTAATAATTAAATAATCAAAATAATTTTAATGCTAAACAATTTTTAATCTTATACAATATTTTTGTAGTAACACAAAAAAACTTGGATTAAACAATATTGCAAAATTAAAAGATGAATGATATGTAATTCTTTATTCTTGTTTAAAAAATTAATTACCTAGTCTTGCAATAATTTTAAAATACATATTAAAATTAAATAATTATGTAATTTAAGGACAATTATCTCGTACAAGATTCAAATGATATTAATTTCATTGTTCGCACGGGAAGAAAATTCAAATTGTTAATAACGCATCAAATTGTTAATAACGCACTAACGCATAAACACGAATCAACACAAGCATTACAAGGTCTTAATTAATCAAGTTCCAAACAAAGATCTTAAACAAGAATTACAAGGTCCAAATTGAAAAAAAAACGTTCTTCATTCCATAATCTTCATTCATCATCAAGTGTAAAAGGTCGAGGAACCTGAATAATTAACATCCAATGCTGCCATTTAGGGGAGAACAAACAAGATAATATAAGTCACAAGAGGAAATATAAATAACTAAAGTGAAAATATGAGCTCAATTAGGCATAAAAAAGACACAAATTTATAATTTGAAAATTGAAATTGGAAATGTAGACAAAAGGTTACTCACCAAGTTTCATTCTCCAAGATGTGTTAAAACATAATCTGTCTTTTGGTGAATTGGAAGGGCTTTCACAATAGCTAACTGTTTTGGATCGTCAGCTAACCATTTAATAGCTTTAGCCCATTGTTGTCTATTAAGATCTGGTATCAAAGCTGCCTCACGTAATACTCAACCAGGTGATTCTTGACATAGTGAAGAAGGAGATAACCAAGCTTTTGCAAGCTGGAATCATTTATCCTATCTCCGACAGCCAATGGGTGAGTCCCGTCCAGGTAGTCCCGAAGAAGACCAGCCTCACAGTGATCAAAAATGAGAAGGAGGAGCTTATTCCTACTCGGGTGCAGAACAATTGGAGAGTCTGCATTGACTATAGGAGGCTGAACCAAGTTACCAAAAAGGACCATTCTCCCCTGTCATTCATTGACCAGATGCTTGAGCGCCTGGCAGGTAAATCTCACTACTGTTTCCTTGATGGTTTTTCTGGTTATATGCAAATTACTATTGCTCCTGAGGATCAGGAAAAGACCACATTCACCTGCCCCTTCGGCACTTTTGCCTATAGGAGGATGCCTTTCGGCCTGTGCAATGCCCCTGGTACCTTCCAGCGGTGCATGATTAGTATTCTCAGTGATTTCTTAGAAAATTGCATAGAGGTGTTTATGGATGATTTCACTGTGTATGGATCCTCTTTTGATGGTTATTTGGATAGTTTGGAAAAAGTTTTGAATAGATGCATTGAAACTAACCTTGCTCTAAATTTTGAAAATGTCATTTTATTGTTGAGCAAGGTATAGTTTTAGGCCACATTATTTCCAATAAGGGTATTGAAGTAGATCCTGCAAAAATTTCAGTTATTGCACAATTGCCTTACCCCTCTTGTGTGCGAGAGGTGCGATCTTTTCTTGGTCATGCAGGATTCTACAGGCGCTTTATAAGGGATTTTAGCAAAGTAGCCATTCCGCTGTCCAACTTGTTGCAAAAGGAGGTGGAGTTTGACTTTAATGACAGATGCAAAGAGGCGTTTGATTGCCTCAAAAGAGCGTTGACTACCACCCCCATCATCCAGGCACCCGACTGGACAGCCCCTTTTGAGCTTATGTGTGATGCATCAAATTATGCATTGGGGGCTGTCCTTGCTCAAAAAATTGATAAATTGCCCAGGGTGATATATTATGCTTCTAGGACTTTAGATGCTGCCCAAGCGAATTATACTACTACTGAGAAGGAGCTTCTAGCCATAGTTTTTGCCCTTGAAAAATTTCGATCTTATTTGTTTGGTACCCGCATTATTGTTTATACTGACCATGCAGCTCTAAAGTACTTATTGAAGAAGGCTGATTCTAAGCCTAGGTTGATCCGATGGATGCTCTGGATTCAAGAGTTTGACTTGGAGATCCGTGATAGGAGCGGAGCACAAAATTTAGTTGCTGATCATTTGAGTCGGATCGAACGTGTATCGGATGCGAATTCACCCATTCGGGATGATTTCCCGGATGATCATTTGTATATACTGTATAGTATTTCTGACTCTCTTTCTACTCTCTGGTTTGCAAACATTGTCAATTATTTGGTTGCTTCTATTTTTCCTCCCTTAGCATCTAAGGCCCAAAAAGATAAAATTAAAAGTGATGCTAAGCATTTTATTTGGGATGACCCCTACTTGTGGAAATTGTGTAGTGATCAGGTCATTAGACGATGCATTCCAGATCATGAGACTGACTCAGTCCTGCAGTTCTGTCATTCTTCCGCACCGGGAGGTCATCTGGGTGTTCAAAGGACAGCTCGCAAAGTGCTTGATTGTGGCTTTTATTGGCCCACCATCTTTAAAGATGCGTGGAAGATCTGCAGCACTTGTGAGCAGTGTCAGAGAGCAGGAAATACACTTACATGGCGACAACAAATGCCTCAGCAACCTATGCTATTCTGTGAGGTGTTTGATGTCTGGGGTATAGATTTCATGGGCCCTTTTCCTGTCTCTTTTGGTTATGTTTACATTCTCCTTGCAGTTGACTATGTTTCCAAATGGGTGGAAGCCAAGCCCACTAGAACTAATGATGCTAAGGTTGTTGCAGATTTTGTCAGGTCTAATCTGTTTTGCAGGTTTGGAGTACCTAAAGCAATTGTTAGTGATCAAGGAACTCATTTTTGCAACAGAACAATGCATGCTCTGCTTAAAAAGTACGGGGTGGTACACAGGGTATCCACACCATACCACCCCCAAACCAATGGACAGGCAGAAATTTCTAATAGGGAGATCAAGAGAATTTTAGAGAAGATTGTGCAGCCAAGCAGGAAAGATTGGAGTACCAGGCTTGATGATGCTCTCTGGGCACATCGGACTGCCTACAAAGCACCCATAGGAATGTCTCCTTATCGGGTTGTCTTTGGAAAGGCATGTCATCTTCCAGTGGAAATTGAGCACAAAGCATACTGGGCAGTGAAGACTTGCAACTTCTCTATGGATCAAGCTGGTGAGGAAAGAAAGTTGCAACTGAGTGAGTTAGATGAAATCCGCCTAGAAGCCTACGAGAATGCCAAGTTCTACAAAGAAAAGACCAAGAAGTTCCATGATAGCATGATAGTTAAGAAGGACTTCATGGTTGGGCAAAAAGTGCTATTGTATAATTCTAGGCTTGGACTCATGAGTGGTAAGTTGAGGTCTAAGTGGATTGGTCCTTTTGTTGTTACTAATTTTTTTCCTTATGGTACAGTTGAGATCAAAAGTGACTCCACAAACAAGAGCTTCAAGGTCAATAGACATCGACTTAAGCCATTCCTCACGAACCCTTCTTTAGTGGACGTAGTGGTGGAAGTGACTTCCTTACTCCACCCTACTCTTCCTCCACCATGACTTAGGGAGTTCTTCTCTTCCTATCTCCTTCTTTGCTTTTATTACACTTGTCCGATTCTATTTGATGATTTAATTGTTTTTAATCTCTTAATTGTGCTACATTGAGGACAATGTGTTGTTTAAGTATGGGGGGGAGTGTTCTTTGGTTTTGCTAGTTTTGTTGGTTTTGTTAATTTGTCAGTTGTGTTAATTTGTTAATGTTGTTAGTTTCGTCGGATTTTTAGTTTAATATTTTGGGCCAATTCCGTGCGCATGTACTACTTTGCATGTTTTTCTTTGAATTATAGGATATGTTCAAGAAATGGGTAATTGTTTTGAAAATAAAAGTTTTTGACATTTTGTGACTTGAAATCTTTGATTCTCCTCTACATGTCATGATAGTTTTGAAAGCTCAATTTGAAAGTGATGAGTTTACCTTTGTGAGAATTTGAGCCATCCATCATCATAATCATTTGGTGTGTTTTGCCCCATTGATTGCTTGCACAATAGCCTTGGCTTGATTCTTGTTGATGCTTCCTAATTCACATGCATATTTGGAAATGATTGAGGCAATTTTGTTCTTATAAGCTTCTAGCCAAATGGACTTACCTTGACTTAATTCCTTTGATAGCCCTTTTGAGCCTTGTTTCCCTTTCCTTGTTTTGAAGCTCACTACAAGCCTTAAGTGAAAAACCATGATATCACCATATCCTTAAGGAATTTTGGAGCTTTGGAATTGTTTTGGGAATAAGTGTGGGGGTTTTTGTTTCATTGGATAACATGTTTTGTTGGCCATGCTTCATGATATATTTTGAGCCATACATGATGTACATTGCATATTGGTTAAATGTTGGACATGTTGAATATGATGCTGTTTCTCAAAAGGCTACAGAGCAAAAAAAAAATATTAAAAAAAAATCGAAAAAGAAAAAGAAAAGCAGTAAAGTTGAGTGAATAAGATCTTAAATGACAATAGAATGATGAGACTCTTGGTTCTACTCTTTATGTTTAAATTTTATCTTTACTTCTTTTTATTTTCTTATGTTTTCTTAATATGCACTTATTCCCCATTACTCCTCTATTCCTTTGGGATTCAGCCACTTATTCCATATTTTTCCATACCTTGTCCTTGGCCCCATTACAACCTTAAAAGACCTTTTGATCCTCATGTGCTTGTGCTTATGGGTTAATTGTCAATTTTAGAATCTTGCCAAGTTTATGTGGTGTTTGTTTTCATGGGTGCTTTGAGGGTAAATAGTAGCATAAACACTTAAGAGATAGAGTGTATATCTTGTGAGGCTTTATCACTTTTCATTCTTGAGCTGATTAACTATTTTTCCATGATGGGGTTGCTTGGATGATTTTCATGAATGTCTTGACTTTTCGGATCTCCTTATGTTAGATGTTACCCATTCCCTTCATTCCTTGATGTTCATTGAGAAATATGTGAATGTTTTCGTTTGTCTCTCTTTGATATCCTTGGATTCTGTTCTTTGTTTCATTTTTGCCCAGGAGTACAAAAGGCTAAGTATGGGGGGTTCTGATGTGCCATCATTTTCTTCTATTTTCTAAACCCTTTTTGCACCATTTTAATTACTGATTGGTCTTAATTGTCAATTAATTAGGCAGTTTTATTATTTGGTCTCATTTAGCTAATTTGATGTTTTTAATCTAATTTCAGGAATTAATGAAACATTGGGCTTAATCCGAATTTTGGTTGTGGACTTGAAGAAGGCAAATAAAGCAGCGCTTACCATAGTTAAATTTTAATTAGGAAATTTCGCAATTTTATTTTATGTGGTTCAGTGTTTATTTCGTTTTGGGCCAGAGTATTGTAATAGAGCCCAGTGACTTTGAGTGACTCTTTTTAAATAGCAGCCTTGGGATTCGCGCAAGGCATTCTGTTAGACTATTATTCAGAGCTTAGGGTTTATGGTTTTAAAGTTTTTCTGTTATAATGCTACTGTTTCGTTCTTAATGCAATTTTCCATTTCCTACTTCTAATTACAATTTCGTTCTTGCTTCTTCTTCTACTTTCATTTACGTTTCTGTTTTCATTTTCGTTTCTGTCTCATTTACGTTTCTGTTTATTTACGTTTCTGCTTCATGTTTCATTCACGTTTTCTGTTTGAATCTATGGAAGGCTAATTATTCTGGTGTTGTTTCCTTTTGAGGAAGAAGCCCAACTCTCTTTGAGGTTTCGTTTATAATGTGGTTCCCTAGCAGTTTTCCCTTCACCAGTTAACCCAAATTCGTGAACATTAATCAATGCACGCTTCGTGTTCGATTAATTGCCTCTGAGCCTAACTTGCGTTCATGCTTAATGGACAAAGTGCTAACTGGTTTATGTGGTGCCTAATCACGTATTGACAACCCTAGGTTGATTTTTGCTTAGTAAATTGAAATAGGGTTGGATTAAGTGGTTACTGTTAGGGACGAATTCTCCATAACCCAGGATAAGAGAATGGCTTCTGAATTAGAGGAAACAACCCATTTTTAATATTATTAGTTTCGTATTCCAGTTTACTTGTTCTGCTCCTTAATTCACAAAACAAACAACCCCCCCCCAATCGTTACTGTTACTGCAAGTATATTATGAACATTTTGTTTATCATTGCTCGTTGGGAAACGACCTAGGATCACTTCCTAGTTACTGCATTTTCATGTTTATTTGATTCGGGTACGGCCTCGATCAGTCCAGCCTAATTAAATGTTGACAAGCTAGCATTGGCAAAGTTTTTAAATGGAATTTGTATGATGAGTGTGCCTTTATTATTCTGTTTCCCCCATCGAGGCTCTGTTGCCTTTGGTAATCAAATGGAGAAAAATATGTTATCCGTTACCATTCAATAATTCAATCACAAACATATACATATATAGGTAAAATTGAATGTCCTTTATGGCTGTGAGATTATGCCCTCTACCATTAGTCACACACAACAGTTTCTTAACATCGTAAAAGCTTTAATTTGAGGCATGGCCAAATTCCATTTCTCACCCAATGCACCACCATATTGGTCACTCCTACTCCACCCAGCTAGTAGGCCTATGATCAATTTCTGGCACTTATTCCTGGGGTGTACCATTGTACAATTACTACAGAATTATAAACGGTGGATCATCATGTTAAAATGAAACCCTTTTTGGTTGGCATAATGCCTGCTCTAGCTTAATGGAGCATTCAATAGTGACCCTTTTCTTTCTCTTCTTTCTCCCCTCCTTATTTTTTCTTTAATTACTAAAATAGTTGTAACCCAATGTCCAAAGACACTGCATTGATTTAAAATTATTGGCACGGGTTGTCTTTACATTGTCAAAATTTTCAACTAAAGAGTATCAGTGTGTGTGTGACTATGAGATAGTATTTGTGGTCCACCAAATTATTGATTGACCTTAATTCAATTTGCTGCTTGGGATTTAGCCTTTGTTGTACTTTTCCCACTATAACCTTTATGGCTAAATAGACTCAAAAGCCTAAGTAACAGAGGAAACTTGGCTCCTTTTGCTTTCAACTTCAGTCGATGTTTTGACCATTCGATTGAAAGAGGATGCACAATGCATAACTTTTAAACTTTTTAAAGAAAACACCTAATGCCCAGCCAAAAGGATGGGGGTGAAACTATAAAGTGCCAAACATGAAGAAAAAATAAAATGTCACAACATGAAAAGCCCCAGCTTCCCCATATATACTCAATCATCACCACCCTGTTGGCGATTGTTTCGGTCGGACTACAACACCATTCGCCCATTTTCATCTGAATGGCCCCAAGAGAGAAAAGACAATGCTTGAGGTAGACCACATTGCAATCTAATTCCCAAACTAACAAAGAAAAAAATATATTGAAGAAATAACTTTTTTTATTTATAAAACCTTGACATTTTTTTCTCAGGAAAACCTATAAGGCAAATAACCTTAAGTCAAGCTGTATTAAGTAAACAAAAAAAGCAGTACATGCTTTAAGTTTGTATTGGATGAACATTTGGTTGTGAAGGTGCTGTTTGAAGTGCATATTTGATAGAGATGGTTGTGAAGGTGCTGTTTGAAGCCTTACATGCTTTAAGTTTGTATTGGATGAACATTTGGTTGTTTTGTAAACAAATTTGTTATTGGTAAATCCAAGATTAGGATACTATATAGAAAAAAGCAGTACAAGATTCTAAAATGAAGTGTTCTGCTGCCATTTCATTTGTTGTTCCCTAATTGGTAAATCCAGAATTATTATGCTTCCCCATTTGTCCTATAAGCTGGTGTTGTTGAGAAGAGATCAAGTAGAGCCTAGGATACTTTTCAAATAGTGACAAAAGTGTCTTTTAATGGAGGGGGAACATATGCCCCCATGTGAGACCAGATACGGATTTACGGCCTCGATTAAGACACATTCTACTAAGATAGAGGGTAAAGAGACAAAATTAGTTTGAATTTTAGAGCACTCCAAATTGGTAACAATCAAAAACCTATGTCCCCACAATCTTTTAGGCCAGAGTAGAAGGGTGCCAATTCATCATTAATGGACCCAACAACTTCAAATAGTTTTTTTTTGCTCAGCAAAAATAATATATATATTGCATAGAGTACCAGAGGTACTAATAATACAAAAGGACCATACGAGTGGTTCCACAGCCAGACATTAATATTGTGAGAGGGAACCACTCTATGGATACTGATTTCGTATAAAATTTACATAAAGAAGATTCCTATCTATGTAATCCTATGCTTCTTCATAAAGCTTTTTGTAAAGTTGCTTGCCCATTGATTAAAATGGACTGTAAAGTCTTTCTCGAAACTCCTAAGCCAAGACCAAAGTAGAAACATTGTGTCTTCAAATAGTGAGTTAGCATTGAATGTTGCATTAGAGAACACTATATTATTTCTAAGCTTCCAAATAGACCAAGTTAAGGCTAACCACCAGTATTGCCATCTGTTTGTCCTTAGTCCATCGAGTTGAACACCAAAATGTTGAAGAAAGTGCTGCTTTAGGCTAAACGGGAATACGCCTTTAATCTGTAGCCATGACAAGGTGTCCCACCAGATGGGTTGTATTTTACAACAATGGAAAAACAGATGGGATGCACCCTCCTTTGAATTTCTGCAGAAATGACACTGCAAATCTGTAAGTTGTACTTGTCTCCTCCTCAAATTCTGTCGTGTTGGTAATCTGTCTCTTATCAATCTCCATGCAAATACTGCAATCCTAGCTGGAATCTTTATTTTCCATAGCTTGTCAAAATAGTCCTCCTGTCTACCAACTACTGCTTCTTCCCTTAACAAGTTGTATGCAGTTCTTGTTGAATAATGACCCACTGGATCTCCAGACCATACCCAAGTATCTGTGCCTTGTTGCTGAATTGCTGAATCTTCAATGTCTGTGAGTGTCATACCCTAATTTCGTCCGGGGACCTTTGCTCGATGACGTGCGACCATTCTTTGGTCCTCGTGAGGTGCTTGGCACCCATCATTAGGCAATTTGTGAAATTCCAGGACATGCCGAAAAACCAAAAAAATATTGATGCACAATCCGTAAGTTTCCGTGACACACCGGAAATCAAATGGAAGCATCGTTGCATAATTAAGTGAGGTTCCGTAACATTCCGTAAGTCAAAAAGGGGATGATTATGTAATCCGCAAGGTTCCGTAACATTACGGAAAGAAAACAAGTATCGTTACGAAATTCGTAAGTTTCCGTAACTTTACGAAAAAAGAATCACCAAAAAATAGCAGAGGGGGGTGTACTTAGTAAAAATGGGGGTGCAAATAGCACCCAGGCCCATTTGGGCCCTCCAGAAGATTCCTCCAGAAGGCGGTTGCTTCTGGAGGAAGCAACCCTGCTCGCCTGGGCGAGCTGAGCTCGCCTGGGCGAGCTGGGCGGCAACCACCTCCCCTATTTTGCTATAAATAGGGGAGGAATGCAAGAAGGAAGGGGTCCAGCCCCTTAGGCACTTTTCTCTCTTTCGAATTTGCTTGGGAAAATTGTTTCCGTGAAGAAAATCTAAGCCGAGGCGCTTCCGAAACGTTTCCGTAACGTTTTCCGTGAGGAATTTCGCAAAGATTTCAACCGTTCTTCGACGTTCTTCATTCGTTCTTCATCGTTCTTCGATCTTCAACGGGTAAGTACCTCGAACCAAGCTTTTCGATTCATTCTATGTACCCGTAGTGGTCCACATTGTGTTTCGTGCATTTTTATTCTCGTTTTGTTTACTTTTTATACCCCCTGTTGACGTGCTTAAGCCATTTCACTTAAGTCATTTCTCGCTTAACTTAAAAATAAAATAAATTTCCACCGAACGTTTGAATTGTATTATCCATTAACTTCGGTTAAAATAAATTCCGACCGTTCGGTCGTGCCGTAACCACGTTGGAAATCAAAAAGAGGTAAAAAAATAATATAATAATAAAAAAAAACATCTTTTAGTAAAATAAAGCGGAAAATCAATCGGACGTTTTCTCTTTGGGATTTCTCATTCTTGATCGAATTGATTAATAACTAAAGTGAAACTAAGGCTAAAATCAACTCGCCTAGTCAAGCTCGTCCACAAAAATAGGCTTTTGAAGTTCGTCATTTCAATTTTTCACTAAGTAAAATGGATCATTTTTAAGGTCCAACGCCTTAAAATGATCACCACTTAAGTAAAAAAGAATCATTTGATAAGAAAGAACTACGTAGGTCTGAGTTCCTCATTGAGGATACGTAGGAGCAAAAGTCCCGCTTTTGTCGACCACCCCAAGAGATCGTTAATGGTCCAACGCCTTAACGTTTCTCCCCTTTCAAAATCAAAAGACCGTTTAATGGTTCAACACCTTAAATGACCTTTTGTTCAAAACATATTTTGCAAAAAAGACAAAAACAACTTAACCAAACACTTTATTCCGAAAGAACTACGTAGGTCTGATTTCCTCATCGCAAATTGAGGAATACGTAGGAGCAAAGGGAAACACCCTTGTCGACCACAAAAAGAAAAAAATATAAAAAGGATATAAAGGATATAAGGACATAAAAGGGAACATAAAAATCAAAGTCATGTTTGCACATTCGATTAAAGGCTGCCGTCCCTTGGGACGGACGTGTGGGGTGCTAATACCTTCCCCGTGCGTAAATACAACTCCCGAACCTTTTCACTTAAAAGTTCGTAGATCGCGTCTTTTCCGGTTTTTCCGACGTTTTCCTCAAATAAACGTTGGTGGCGACTCCGCGCGTATTCCTTTCATGGAACACGCATCCCGCGAGTCACGCGTCGCCCTCCCGCCGAAGGGTAGGTTGCGACAGTTGGCGACTCCACTGGGGAACATTTTTAGAGAGTTAGGCCATTTAATCTTGTGCAATGTTTTATCATGACTTTCTCCTTTGTTGGTTTCCCTTTATTTGTTTTATGTTCTTGTGTATATAAACTATTTGTTGCTTTTAGTGTGTTTTAGAATGTATGCATGGGGTAAATATTTATTCATTTGATGCACACAAACACCAACACTATTTGCACACACTGTGAGTGAAAAAGGGCCCTATACCCGGGTTCATGGGAACATAAGGAGCGGAGGTGAATCTGTGGTCATGCTAGGTCTCCGACTTGCTTGATTATAGTGAACCCTCATCTAGAGTTTTTTTCTTTGAAAACTTATTGTTGCTAGTAGTCCCTACTGCTGCAATATGTTTTTTTGAAGAGAATGATACCTCTAGAAACTATCAAAAGAGATATGACTACCTTGGGGGTTATTACTAAAAGCCTAGTTAGCTCTCTCCCTTATAGGTCCCTTAAATAGGGGCACGGAGCAAACACGCTGCGTGCCATTTTTCACACTGCCATGCATAAGTGTCATATACCCTTTTACTTATATTCAGTGAGTATTGTCATACTATGTACATTCCCGTGTTGCGCCTTTCGCATATGCATCGCACATGGGTTCTGTCTTGATCCCCTCCGTAAACAAACCAACGAAGGGTCCGTGTCACCGTTTTAAATACATACGTTGGGGCACTTTGCTACCCCTAGACGTTGTATCTAAGAAGGAGACAGTTTCTCGGGCTCCTGTATTCGTAAATTGCATCTGTGTCATATGCATTTCTTCATGCATTCATCCATCCCACCCATGAGATATCGGAGTTTTGATTTGCACCAGCTTTTGTCTCACTTTAGTAAGCATGGGAACAAATCAAACTGGCAAGAGGTTCTACCAAGTCAAGGTCAAAAGCCTAGATACCACCAGCATCAAGGAATTAGGGCGGTTGATGGAACCCCTCCAAATGCAAGCCTTCCGCAAGACTTACGGAAAGATCTTAGAGTTGACCATAGCAGAGGTGTCCATAGAAGCCATTGCATCACTTACCCAATACTACGACCAGCCTTTGAGATGCTTCACATTCGGGGACTTCCAATTAGTACCAACCATTGAAGAATTTGAGGAAATTCTAGGATGTCCTCTCAGGGGAAGAAAACCATATCTTTCCTCCGGGTGTCTCCCCTCTTTGAGAAGAATTGCAACTGTGGTCAAGGATTCAGCAAGAGGTTTGGACCGCATAAAACAGACTCGGAACGGCATAGCGGGCCTACCACAGAAGTACCTAGAAGACAAGGCGAGGGGTATGGCCAATCAAGGAGACTGGGTCCCGTTTATGGATGTGTTAGCTTTGCTAATTTTTGGGGTCGTCCTCTTTCCAAACGTGGATGGTTTGGTAGACCTAGCAGCAATCGACGCTTTCCTTGCCTACCACCATAGCAAGGAAAGTCCGGTGGTAGCTGTCTTGGCAGATCTATTTGACACATTTGACCGAAGGTGCGAAAAGAGTAGCGCACGGATCATCTGTTGCTTACCCGCCCTCTGTGTTTGGTTGGTTTCGCACTTGTTCCAACAAGACGCAAGACATCCATGTCCGCTCCTGAGCCATCGCTCGTGTACTGAAAAGAGGAGAATAGATTGGGACCAGCTCTTGGCCAGGATAGGAGGTAGAATGATCAGTTGGTTCCCCCGATGGAAGGAAGGAAAAGAAGGAGTCCTTTTCTCATGTGGAAGATACCCAAACATTCCGCTGGTAGGAACGAGGGGTTGTATTAACTACAATCCCGCGCTCGCTATAAGACAACTAGGGTACCCCATGAGGGGAGCACCGACGGAAGAAAGCATGTCTCCTTTCCTTGTGAGGGATCTCGGCGCACAAAATTCCAAGACTATACAAAGAATCCATAAGGCATGGGAAACCCCGTTAAGGAAAGATCAAGAGCTTAGAGGTATTCGTAATGGCATCATTGGTGGGTACCACGAATGGCTGAAAGCTCATATACGAGGTTTAGATTGGCTCGCCAAGTTAAAAGTCGTCAGCGAAGAGAGTTTTGAAGCATCGGAAGAGGACGAAGAAGTCCAAACTCTCAAAAGCGAGTTAGGAAAGGCAAAACTTGCCAAGGAGAAGTTCAAGTTGGCCGCTACACACGTTCGGAAGGAGTGTGCCGGGTTACGGGAAGAGAATGCAATTACCGCAAGAGCCCTTGAACAAGAAACCAAGAGGGCTCGCAAGGAAGAGTATGGCCGGAACAAATTTCGCGGAGCTCTATGGGGTAGCAATAGTGAACTCAAGTTGCGAAGGGAAGAAAGAGACCAGTCGCGGGCACATAGCATGGTTCTGAAAGAGGAGTTAATTGCTTGTTCAAGGTCCAAAAGAAGCTTGTCTCAGCGTTTATGCGAGACGGAGACCAACATGTTAGCTATCATCGCCAAGTACCAAGAAGAGTTAGGTCTAGCCACGGCCCACGAGCATAGAATCGCGGATGAGTATGCTCAAGTATATGCGGAAAAAGAGGCTAGAGGAAGGGTGACCGACTCTTTACACCAAGAGGCAACCATATGGATGGACCGGTTTGCTCTTACCTTGAACGGGAGTCAAGAACTTCCCCGCTTGTTAGCCAAGGCCAAGGCGATGGCAGACACCTACTCCACCCCCGAAGAGATTCATGGGCTTCTCGGCTATTTCCAGCATATGATAGACTTAATGGCCCACATAATTAGAAATCGTTAGGAAACTTGTATGGTCTCTCAGACCTTGACTGGATACGACTTCTTTTTTTGAAATAAAATGAGTTGGTCCCATGTTTCTACTCCAAAAAGCTTGTGCAAATCAAATCACTCCTACATTTTATCTCTAGCATGCATTGTATGTTGGTCTCGTCCTTTGTCACGGGAAGCCGGAAGGTCCATATCACCTTCTTAATTGTACACATGGGGCACTGCGCCCCCAAATGCGCAAGTAAGAAGAGATAATTTTCCGGGTTCTCGTGTCCGTAAAATGCATTCATATCATGCATCGCATAAGCATCTCTTCATAACATCATAATGGGCATATCCTGCATTTGTCCGTTATCATATTCTAGCCTCACATTTTGCATGAGTCATGGCATCATCATGCGTATGCGTTCAACAAACTTTTTGATCTGCAAAATTGCATACCATTTGTTTTCATGTTTGCTCATCCTTGCGTTTTCCTCTACAAAACAAAAACAAAAAAAGGGGGAAGCGTGAAACTTCACACTACATTCTTAGTTTCATGTGTTAGGCACCACGAGCCAACCATGTTGGGATCATAAACCCGTTTCACTTTAAAAAATAATTGAACATGATACCTAATGCATGGTTAACTAGGAAATGGTGTTTCTTCGGGCATCTCAATTTCATAATTGCATTTTCCATGCATAAGCTTAAAGTATGCCCGAGTCATTCATCCCTATGAGATGTTGTTGAAGTATTGGCGATCAGAATTGCCATTCCTTGGATTATAGGGTTGAACCAAGCTCATGCTTTTACAAAAAGGTTCATCAAGTCAAGTTGAAATATGGAAGTAACCGTCTTGCAAAATTGGGGCAAAAGATGAATCGAGTCACATCACTGCTTCGTCTACTGCCAAACATATTTAGGATTATTGATGTCCTTGTTACTTCCAGTTTCACCTTGACAAAGATGTCATGGACCATGTTGAAAATCTAAATTGATTCAACCCCATATCTTGCGTAAAAATTCGCAATACTTCAACTGTACATCATTCGCATACATCCATGCTTTTCATTGGTTGCATTGCTCATTGCATTCTTTCCTTGAAAAATAAAATAAAATAAAATAAAATGAACTTAATCATTGTTATAAAAAAAAATAAAAAAAATAATAAAAAATAAAAAAAAATAATAAAAAATAAAAAAAAAAAAAAACATGCTTTACGGCGTCCTCACCGAACTTGTGCTAGAGCTAGAGTAATGGGTGAAGTAGAGGAGGTGCAAGAGAAGATGAAGGCCGAAAATGGAGGCCATAAAAGAGCAAATGGCCACAATGATGAAGGCCATGATGAGCATGAAGAAGATAATGGAAGCCAATGCGGTTATAGTTGCCGCTATTAGCGCTGTCGCTAAGGTGAACCCGATGCTCCCATCTAGCCTCAAGCAAATGAATCATCCAACCTCAAATATGGTAGGCAAAGATTTGGGAAGTACGGCCCCCATGATGTGCAAATTCAAAACGAGCATGCCTTCCCGCCATATGGTTTGCCTCTCAAATATACGCCACCCAATGTGGCGTACACTCCCAATAAGAATGTCAATAACTCCACTCCTATACCCATTGAGAGCCAGCCAACCCCAAACTGATCAGGCACATATCTCTCAAACCATGGGGGAGACACATGAAATTCCCCACCACAATCTAGCTGACTTCGAGCCTTGGCTCGGATATGCCACTGAAGGGCAAGCAGTTGGTGGTATACCCCTGCAAAACACTTTGGAGGGCCCTCAATATCATCCACAACCACAACCCTCACGTTCCACAGCGGTTAAAAACCCTCATGACTATGGCAGGAATGGGAAAGTTGGATCATCTAGAGGAAAGGCTCAGGGCCATTGAAGGAGGTGAAGATTATGCCTTTGCTAACCTAGGAAAGTTGTTCCTAATACCCAAACATGGTCATTCCCAAGTTCAAGGTGCTGGACTTTGACAAGTACAAGGGGACTACTTGTCTCAAGAACCATCTAAAGATGTATTGTCAGAAGATGGGGGAATACGCAAAAGATGAGGAATTGCTGATACATTCCTTCCAAGAAAGTCTTACTGGGGTAGCTGTTACCTGGTACACTAACTTGGAACCTTCCCGAGTCCATTCTTGGAAGGACCTAATGGTTGCCTGTGTTAGGAAGTATCAGTACAATTTTGATATGGTTCTGAATAGGATGCAACTACAGAACATGTGCAAAAAGGGGGACGGATCTTTCAAAGAACACGCCCAAAAGGTGGAGGGATCTGGCGGCCCAGGTGGTACCCCCAATAATGGAAAGGGAGACGATAATCGTGATGGTAGACACATTATCGGTACTCCACTATGAAAAGATGGTGGGCTGCGCACCCTCAAAGCTTTGCAGATTTGGTCTTCGCCAGTGAAAGGATCGATGTGGGTCTGAAAAAAAAGGCAAATTTGATCATCCTACTAGGACGACTGAGAAAACTGGGGCAAATAAAGAGGGTGAGGATAAGGGAGAAACCCATGCTGTGACTGCCATTCCTGTACGACCAAGTTTCCCACCAACCCAACAATATCTTTACTCAGCCAATAACAAACCTTCTCCTTACCCACCACCCAGGTATCCACAAAGGCCATCCCTAAATCTACCACAAAGTCTGTCTACCGCACTTCCAATGACGAACACCACCTTTAGCACAAACCAAAAACACCAACCAAGAAGTGAATTTTGCAGCGAGAAAGCCTGTAGAATTCACCCCAATTCCAGTGTCCTATGCTGACTTGCTCCCACATCTACTTGATAATTCAATGGTAGCCATAACCCTAGCCAAGGTTCATCAACCTCCACTTTTCTGAGGATACGACTCGAATGCAACGTGTGCTTATCGTGGAGGAGCCCTGGGGCATTCCATTGAGCATTGTATGACCCCGAAGCATAAAGTGTGAAGTCTAATTGATACGGGCTGGCTGAAATTTGAGGAGAATTGCGTGTAAATCCTGACATTGACAAGAAATGCCACACATGGGGCAATTTTGAAAGCTGTTGTTAGGTGTCCCTAATGACTCATCAGGGTTTCCAAGTTTATGCCATTATTGTAAACCACAGCTACAATGTTAAATGAAATGGATAAAGTTGATATCTTTGTCCCTCATCCTCTCACAAACGCATGTTTGCTTATTCAACTTTCACCGGAATGTGGGTGTAAGCCATTGGTCTGTTTGCTCAAGCAACCTGCGCTCCTGAGTGTTGACTTCCAAGACCGTTCAATCAGAGATTACTCATCTTGCACGTTGGTGGGGGTGCCGTAAAACAACGAGCAAAGTTCAAAACAAATAAGTTTCAAAATAAAAAAATAATAAAAAAATAAAAAGGCATTTGATTGACTGTGTTTTCAAGTAAAAATATAGACGTTCATGTGACCTCATTTTGTCTTTTTAGAGAGAAGTGAGTTATCAAGAATAGGATGTTGGACAAATGGCCTCAGTTACCTTAAGAAAAAGGGGGGTTGAATTAAGATGCAAAGACTATTCCCCAATTGAACTATCAATCTCTCTTTTCGGATTAACAATGCACACAGGGATAACCCTTCCCTTGTGTTCAGGAATCCTCTACAACAAGAGACCCACGGTCTCTTAATCCCTTTTCAGAAATAAGAAGAAGAGAAGAAGAGGTCTCTCGTAAAAGAGGTAGATTGTAAAATGAAGATCAATCAAAAATTCCTTATTGAATAAGCAAGTGGTTGACCAAGGAATCTTTTTGAGAGGATAAGACATTTCAGTTCAGAAAAACTCTTGATCTTTCGAGAGGATAAAACTGTTTGGGCAATGAAAACTCTCTTTAAAACATTTGAATGGCCATTCATAAAACATTTGAATAGATATGTCTCTTGGAAATTATTTTCTGAAAATCCCCTCTGGTAATCAATTACAAGACTTATGTAATCGATTACAGGTTTTAAAAATTTGAATTAAAACATTTTCAACTAATGGTAATCGATTACCAGAGAGCAAATCTCAATTTGAAATGATAGAATTCTTTGGTCAAACCTTTTGTTTGTTTCAATTTGGAAACTTCTTCCTAAAGATTCTAAGAGATCAAACTTGATAATATATCTTGACTTTCTTGGATTCTTGTCTTGAATAAAACTTAGAAGCACTTGATCCTTTAGCATCATCAAGACATCAAAACATCTTGCTTCTATAGGAGTCATTTGACTTAATCCATCAACTGAAAGATCCTTCAATTATTTCTCGTCCTTGGAAAATTCTTTTTGCAAGAATCAATTGCGTCTTTCATTCTTCCTCACTACGAGGTTGTGAAAACAAGACAACAATTGGTACCTCTAAGCCCTACACTGGGGCAATGAGGGGCATCGTGCATGAGCCTCAAGTGAACCTAGGGGCAGATTAGAAGTTCTCACTCAATAGGTTCCCAGCTACAAGGTCATGACGAAAGACAACGATTGGTACCTCAAAGCCTTACACTGGGGCAATGAGGGGCACCGTGCATGAGCCTCAAGTGAACATAGGGGCCGATCAAAAGTTCTCACCCATCGATGTTTTTAACAAAAAAAAAGGGGACAAACCCTAGGATTTCAATGGATTGATTAAACATCAAACGACTCCATTGCCGTCACTCCAAAATGGTCAAGTGACTAAATCAAAAAGAACATACACTCTGAGGGAGTTCCCGGAGAGATTTGCAAAAAGATAGGATGAGGTTGCATGAATTATCACCTTTTTCAAAAGGGCAGTCAATCTGTGTTTTCCAAAAAAAAAAAAAAAAAAATCAAATCAAAATCAAAATCACAAAATAGGGAAAGAATGCCATGAACATTGTACAACTTTCCATTACATTGCATTGTTTCATATAAAGTCCGCATTTACCCAAATTTCACAACAAAGGTTGCATGCATTTGCATCCCTCAAAATCATGTTAACTACATAGATTCCCTACATCTAAATGTCCAAATCTTTTGAATTTGGGATGACCGGCTCTCTCGATGAGTCGATCTCTTGCTTTCTCATAAGGATGGACCCTCGGGTACTAGTACCCTGGTCTTCAGAGGACTACACTCCTCGCCAACAGAGGGCTGCACGCCCTCACCTTAAGAGGACTGTGTGTCCTCACTTTCAGAGGACTGCATGTCCTTACCTTCAGAGGGCTACACGCCCTCGCCATCAGAGGACTGCGTGTCCTCACCTTTAGAGGACTACACGTCCTCGCCAACAGAGGGCTGCACGCCCTCACCTTCAGAGGACCACATGTCCTCGCCTTGAGAGGGCTACACGCCCTCACCTTGGGTACAAGTTACCCTCACCGTTGAGAGGACTACACGTCCTCGCCTTGAGAGGACTACACGTCCTCACCATCAGAGGGCTGCACGCCCTCACCTCCAGAGGACTACATGTCCTCGCCTTGAGAGGGCTACACGCCCTCACCTTGGGTACTAGTTACCCTCACCGTTGAGAGGACTACACGTCCTCGCCTTGAGAGGACTACACGTCCTCACCATCAGAGGGCTGCACGCCCTCACCTCCAGAGGACTACATGTCCTCGCCTTGAGAGGGCTACACGCCCTCACCTTGGGTACTAGTTACCCTCACCGTTGAGAGGACTACACGTCCTCGCCTTGAGAGGACTACACGTCCTCACCATCAGAGGGCTGCACGCCCTTACCTCCAGAGGACTACATGTCCTCGCCTTGAGAGGGCTACACGTCCTCACCTTGGGTACTAGTTACCCTCACCGTCAGAGGACTACACGTCCTCGCCTTGAGAGGACTACACGTCCTCACCACCAGAGGGCTGCACGCCCTCACCTCCAGAGGACTATAAGTCCTCGCCTTGAGAGGGCTACACGCCCTCACCTTGGGTACTAGTTACCTTCACCTTCAGAGGACTACACGTCCTCGCCTTCAAAGGGTCATGTACCTTCAACTTCAGAGGACTACACGTCCTCGCTGTCAAAGGGTCATGTGCCTTCACCTTTGTAGGGCTACACGCCCTCACCTTGGGTACTAGTTACCTTCAGCTTTAGAGGACTACACGTCCTCGCCATCAGAGGACTACATGTTCCCTATTTTCAAAGGGAGGCATGCCCTCACCTTTAGAGGATTGCACGTCCTTGCCATCATAGGACTACACTCCCTCGCCTTCGAAAGGCGACACGTCCTGAACTTCAGAGGGCTACACGCCCTCGCCTTTAGAGGACTACGCGTCCTCACTTTCAGTGGGCTCCATATCCACACCTTAAGATAATTTAAGGTCCTCTGTCCTTAAATGCTTAACCGAGACTTGCACTCCCGGTTAAGGGACCAGTAGTTTCCTTTTAACGGTTCCTGGGCCACCCCCTGATATTGGAGGAGGGCCAACTGTGCGAGCACAACCAGAGAGGGAGGCTATCACACAGCTACTATGCATACTGGGGCAAGATTTCACCCGTGCTGCTGCAAAGAGAAGAGTGCGGACCATGCGCACCAACATGACCACTCTTACACAGATATAGATGACATTGCTACTTAGCAACATTCTGCCCAGCGACCGCAATGCCAATCTCCCCCTGCGGAAGTATCAGTTGGTCTGTGCCGTCCCGACATGGGTAAGTATGCATATGGTTCAACTGATTTCTGATACCATTTATTTGTTTGCAGGGATCGCACCCACAAAGACACCCAGTGAACCTGAAGAAGTCCAACAGGGCCCTGGGGTTTCCAGCTCTGGTTACGGGCCTCTATCAGTCCTACAGGGTGCTCGTACCCCCCCGACAAGGTCACATCATCATAGGTAAGTATGCACATCACTCAACTGATTTCTGATTTCATCTATTGTTTGCAGGGATCGCGCCTGCAAGACACCTAGTGGACCCGAAAAAGTCCAACAGGGTCTTGGAGTTGTCAAGCTCTAATTACGGGTCTCTGTCAGTTCTACGGAGTACCTGTCACCTCCAGCAAGGGCATCAGGCCCTCTACTAATCGAGCTTTCATCAAGAAGTATTGCGTCTCCAGGCCGGCGCAGGGTGAAACACCATAGCAGCCTGGGGATGGCCGGCAGCGGGCAATGGACACACCGCCACCACCTTTAGAATTCACCTCTGCTCATCCACAAAAAGGTTTGAGTATTGCCTACGACACATGGCCGACCAATAGGCAACCAAGTCCAAAGCCAAAGGTAAGCAAAGTACTAGGTCAGTGACTGACAAGTCATAAGGCGTCCAGCTAAAGACGTTAAAGAAGCGCTACTAGGAGGCAACCTAGTACCTTTTGAATCTATGCTTGTTATTTGATCACTTTTATAGTAGGACGCACCTAGTTGCTCATGATCCTGGGGATTTAAATAAAACAAGCGCAAGCTCGGAAGGTAGTCATACTTCACAAAATATATATATGTATGTTTAGGTAGAGAGATACCTTAGATGTGCGTGTATGTAAACAAAAAATTACTTCACAAAATATATATTTGTATGTTTAGGTAGGAAGATACCTTAGATGTGCGTGTATGTAGCAAAAAAATACCTCACAAAACATATATATGTATGTTTAGGTGGCAAGATACCTTGGATATGCATGTATATAGCAAAAATACCTCACAAAAATATGCACATGTTTAGGTAGCAAAATACCTCATGAAAAAAAAAAGAAAAAAAAAAAAAACAAACAAGAAAAAGAAATAAACAAATGATAATAAAAAAAAAAAAAGAGAAAAAAGGAAAATGAGTTGTCAAGCTGAAAAACCAACATGCTTTTGAAAAGAGATGACTTCCAACTTTTCTTTGAAAAAATTCACTGATCATAACTAGTTTTTGAAAAGATGTGTATACACCTGAAGGGTGAATGCTGTGAAGATTTTCCCAGACGCCCAAAATGGACTCGGATGAATGCACAAAATTGATAAAAGAACATATTTTGGAAACATTGGGTTGACTAAAATAGAGGAAATGAATCCTGAGCCCTAGCATCACATGACCATAAAAATTTGACACTTGAGTGTCCGCATAGGTGCATGCATGACCAGTTTTGCATAAAATTTCCAAATCATCATTTTTGCATTTGTGTCATGGAAATAATGTGGGGCATCCCTTTTTATCCTTGAACCAAACCAAACCCTGACATGTATCATGTCTAGCCATTCTACAAGCCTTGAGCCAAAATCCTGACTCACCATAAACCTTACCCTCGGAAACAAAAAAAAAAAAGGAAGGAAAGGAAATTCCCAATCAAAGAGTGGGAGAAAGAGAAAAAAGAAAAGAAAGGAAATTCCCAATCAAAGAGTGGGAGAAAGAAAAAAGAAAAGAAAGAAAATTCCCAACCAAAGAATGGGAGAAAGTAAAAAAGAAGGAAGCTCCTGGTCAAAGAAACCAGAAGAAATGTGCAGAGAGGTCTTTGGACCAGACAATATCTGAACAGTACAGAATTGTCACCAAATGAACAAGAAGAAGGAAAGGAAACCACGACCTAAAATGGTCTTCTCCCTTTGATTACCAACCAAAATCCCGTGCGCTAGCGACTTTTTTTCTCGCCCCGCACTAAACAAAAACAGAAAAAGAAAAAAGCCAGAAAAATCAAAAGCCAAAAACACACAAAAGCCGAAAGAAGAAACCACCAAAAGAACTCATTCCCAAGGGAAGTCCTATTTGATCCATGATCACGCATGTAATTTTTGATTTGATAGGAAATAATTTGCAAAGTCAAGTCATGACATATCTATGGTTCGGAATTAGGATGAAACACTTACCTGTGCGAGATTGATACACTTTGAGTAGATTTCTTCTATTTTTTTTCGAACCCAGTGTTTCCTCTAAATGGTCATTTAGAAACGAAATGCTAACATCCAAAATCTCATTTATGGTTATGGGAGATTTCATCAGCAGACTCTCCTTCCCCGGTAGACGCATTGTTTTTCACTCAAAAAAAGGCATATGCTGCTCTAAGTCAGTTGGAATATTTGTCTCTTTGCTAAAGCATGTTTGCATTTTAGTGGAGAAAACAACGAGACTTTTTCAAGTCTCACAAGTTATCCAGAACTACGTAGGTCTGAATTCCTCATGGGAGGATACGTAGGAGCAAGAGCCTCGCTTTTGTCGACCACACCGCCTTTTGTTGCCATGACTCAAGAGCTGGTAGCACGCGGAGATACCTTACGGTTATCCGCACCTTTTTGTCATCCAGAGGCGGCGGGCCCGATGACAAGCAGAGACCAAGTTTGGTCATTCTGCACCCATGATACGCGGAGATACCTTACGGTTATCCGCACCTTTTTGTCATCCAGAGGCGGCGGGCCCGATGACAAGCAGAGACCAAGTTTGGTCATTCTGCACCCATGATACGCGGAGATACCTTACGGTTATCCGCATCTTTTTGTCATCCAGAGGCGGCGGGCCCGATGACAAGCAGAGACCAAGTTTGGTCATTCTGCACCCATGATACGCGGAGATACCTTACGGTTATTCGCACCCTTTTGTCATCCAGAGGCGGCGGGCCCGATGACAAGCAGAGACCAAGTTTGGTCATTCTGCACCCATGATACGCGGAGATACCTTACGGTTATTCGCACCCTTGTATCATCCAGAGGCGGCGGGCCCGATGATACGCGGAGATACCTTACGGTTATTCGCACCCTTTTGTCATCCAGAGGCGGCGGGCCCGATGACAAGCAGAGACCAAGTTTGGTCATTCTGCACCCTTGTATCATCCAGAGGCGGCGGGCCCGATGATACGCGGAAATACCCGAGTGGTTATCCGTATAAACATTCTTTTGCTATCTGTAAGACAAAACGCTTGATAGCATGCAGAGACTGACATAGTCTTCTGCACCTTTTGTTCCTCCAGGAACAACAAGTCATTTACATGCGGAAATTTCATGGTCGCCCGCGACTCTCGTCAACCGGGAGGAGCCAAACTAGTGTCATACACTAATTTTCGGGGACCTTTGCTTGATGACATGCGACCATTCTTTGGTCCTTGTGAGGTGCTTGGCACCCATCATTAGGCAATTTGTGAAATTTTGGGAACAACAAGTCATTTGCATGTGGAGATTTTATGGTCACCCGCGACTCTCGCCAAATCGAGAGGAACGAAATTAGTGTCTTATCTTTACTTTCCTTTTATCTCCAATAAAAGACAAGTAAAGAGGGGCAACTGTCATACCCTAATTTCGTCCGGGGACCTTTGCTCGATGACGTGCGACCATTCTTTGGTCCTCGTGAGGTGCTTGGCACCCATCATTAGGCAATTTGTGAAATTCCAGGACATGCCGAAAAACCAAAAAAATATTGATGCACAATCCGTAAGTTTCCGTGACACACCGGAAATCAAATGGAAGCATCGTTGCATAATTAAGTGAGGTTCCGTAACATTCCGTAAGTCAAAAAGGGGATGATTATGTAATCCGCAAGGTTCCGTAACATTACGGAAAGAAAACAAGTATCGTTACGAAATTCGTAAGTTTCCGTAACTTTACGAAAAAGAATCACCAAAAAACAGCAGAGGGGGGTGTACTTAGTAAAAATGGGGGTGCAAATAGCACCCAGGCCCACTTGGGCCCTCCGGAATATTCCTCCAGAAGGCGGTTGCTTCTGGAGGAAGCAACCTTGCTCGCCTGGGCGAGCTGGGCGGCAACCACCTCCCCTATTTTGCTATAAATAGGGGAGGAATGCAAGAAGGAAGGGGTCCAGCCCCTTAGGCACTTTTCTCTCTTTCGAATTTGCTTGGGAAAATTGTTTCCGTGAAGAAAATCTAAGCCGAGGCGCTTCCGAAACGTTTCCGTAACGTTTTCCGTGAGGAATTTCGCAAAGATTTCAACCGTTCTTCGACGTTCTTCATTCGTTCTTCATCGTTCTTCGATCTTCAACGGGTAAGTACCTCGAACCAAGCTTTTCGATTCATTCTATGTACCCGTAGTGGTCCACATTGTGTTTCGTGCATTTTTATTCTCGTTTTGTTTACTTTTTATACCCCCTGTTGACGTGCTTAAGCCATTTCACTTAAGTCATTTCTCGCTTAACTTAAAAATAAAATAAATTTCCACCGAACGTTTGAATTGTATTATCCATTAACTTCGGTTAAAATAAATTCCGACCGTTCGGTCGTGCCGTAACCACGTTGGAAATCAAAAAGAGGTAAAAAAATAATATAATAATAAAAAAAAACATCTTTTAGTAAAATAAAGCGGAAAATCAATCGGACGTTTTCTCTTTGGGATTTCTCATTCTTGATCGAATTGATTAATAACTAAAGTGAAACTAAGGCTAAAATCAACTCGCCTAGTCAAGCTCGTCCACAAAAATAGGCTAAGTTCGTCATTTCAATTTTTCACTAAGTAAAATGGATCATTTTTAAGGTCCAACGCCTTAAAATGATCACCACTTAAGTAAAAAAGAATCATTTGATAAGAAAGAACTACGTAGGTCTGAGTTCCTCATTGAGGATACGTAGGAGCAAAAGCCCCGCTTTTGTCGACCACCCCAAGAGATCGTTAATGGTCCAACGCCTTAACGTTTCTCCCCTTTCAAAATCAAAAGACCGTTTAATGGTTCAACACCTTAAATGACCTTTTGTTCAAAACATATTTTGCAAAAAAGACAAAAACAACTTAACCAAACACTTTATTCCGAAAGAACTACGTAGGTCTGATTTCCTCATCGCAAATTGAGGAATACGTAGGAGCAAAGGGAAACACCCTTGTCGACCACAAAAAGAAAAAAATATAAAAAGGATATAAAGGATATAAGGACATAAAAGGGAACATAAAAATCAAAGTCATGTTTGCACATTCGATTAAAGGCTGCCGTCCCTTGGGACGGACGTGTGGGGTGCTAATACCTTCCCCGTGCGTAAATACAACTCCCGAACCTTTTCACTTAAAAGTTCGTAGATCGCGTCTTTTCCGGTTTTTCCGACGTTTTCCTCAAATAAACGTTGGTGGCGACTCCGCGCGTATTCCTTTCATGGAACACGCATCCCGCGAGTCACGCGTCGCCCTCCCGCCGAAGGGTAGGTTGCGACAGTGAGAAAATGAACTGTTGAATGGATTTCATTTTCAAACAATGGCCTTCTCCAAGAGAGATTCCACTCCCACCCTCCATCTGTATGTATTCCCATTGATCTTATGACTTGATGTTGTTGTAGTGATATTAAGTATAGTCTAGGATATTTCTCAGCCAATGATTCCTCCTCCCCATTCCACTTGTCCTCCCAAAATTTTATTTGGTCTTCGCTGCCCACCCTCCACTTCATTTCCTGTTGGATAATCTGTCCTTGGTGTGAACTGGTGAGAGCCTTTTGTAAGTCTCTCCACCAAACAGATTTGTTGCCTACCCTGTCCACTTCAGCCAAGCCTCTCCGTCCTCCATATTTGGAGTTCAGCACCTTAGCCCTCCTCTTTGTTCAGCTTCAAATAGTTTGAATTTCTAAATTTTTTCTTTAAGGTGGTATTAGGTTTTGAAGCTTAATTTGCTTTGGATGTTGACCAACCACTTTGCAATGATTTTGTAGACACATCCTATGAGGGAGATGAGTCTGAAATCACTAAAGGATTGAGGGTCCTTAATCTTAAGAATAAGAGCAATGAAAGAGGAGTTGAGGCCCTTGGGGAAAGAAGCATTCACATGAAATTCTGCTATAAACCTTAGAAACTAAGGCTTCAAATCCTTCCAAAAGTGCTTAATAAATATGAAATTAAATCCATCTGGTCCTGGGCTTTTGTCATTGCCACAAGCCCACACAACCACCTTATCTCTTCCTCTTTAAATGGTTCAATCATCATTTCTTTCTGAGTAGAAGTCAGAGTTTTAAATGAAACCCCATCTAGGTTAGGTCTGATCAAATGAGGCTCATTAAATCTGCTCTGAAATGATGTAGTATTTCTGCCTTTATTATGTTAGGGTTTTCCACCCAGGTGTCACCAATATGCATCCCCCTCAAGGCATTTCTCCTCCTCCTATAATTAATAATTCTGTGAAAGTAAGAGGTGTTGTTGTCCCCCTCTTTGATCCATCTGCATCTTGATTTCTGCCTCACAATGGACTCATGCATAATAGCTTTTTCCCAAAGGTCTGCTTGGGTTTTCTTGAGCTCCTTGACTTGTTGGTCAAAAGGTTGAGCTGACATAGAATTCTCCAAGTCATTTAACTTCTGCTTGAATTTAACTTTGTTTCATGAACAGGTAGTTGTGTCTCCGGCAAAACCACCTCCAAAGCCCGATCCGGAGGTCGATGATCCGCTTTATCTTATGACATTGACCATCCCAGAGCTTTTCTTGAGGCCTTATCATGTTAGATGGGATGCCACCGTGTTCGGGGTCTTTAATCCAGATTTCCCCCTTTGCATAAAGCACGAAGACCTCTCCGAAATCGCACATGGTGGTCAATGTCTCAGCATATCAGTGTTACAGTTGTGGATTTTGTAAGTCATTTTATATTACTTTTAATTACCTAAGTTATTGCTTTCAATTCATAAATATTTAACTTTGACTTAACATAAACAGGCATCGCACTGAAACATGCAT
Organism: Glycine max; assembly: GCF_000004515.6. Classification (NCBI taxonomy): domain Eukaryota; kingdom Viridiplantae; phylum Streptophyta; class Magnoliopsida; order Fabales; family Fabaceae; genus Glycine; species Glycine max. Next base: position 19,643,297 of record NC_038256.2, read on the forward strand.
ACGAGCGGGGAATTCTGATATCTGTGGATTCCTCGAGCCACAGTCCATTTAGAGGTCTGGGCAATCGCAGTTTGAGTCTGAAAGTTACATAAAGACTTGGATGCAAAGTTCAAAACGTGATGTCTATCTTGGAGCTACCTAAATGGGTAAGTCATAAAATAACTGAATTTAATTAATGTTTACTAATGTACTAACCCATATTAATCTCCACTGCAGTGGATACTGGCAGATGGTGGCCATCCTGCCTAAGGAACACCTAATTGTCTGGTTTTGTTCATTGCATAATAGGCCAGACAACTACCTTAAGGGGATTATCAATAGGTTAGTGTTCTTTTCAATACATTTGCATTGAAATACCTCAACGTACAACACCAGTTTTTAATTGTTACTCATCTGGAACAGTGCTTTAAAAGGTCTTGATGATGCTCCATAGCCTAAATCAAAGGCTCCTGCTAGGTGGATTATCGTCAAGGTACGTCATTTACATAAAACTTCCACTTATATATATATATATATATATATTTATGTGTTTGTACACTAGTTGTTTAATTAATATCCAAATTTCATTATGTATTTAGTGTAATGGACAAAAAAGGAAGTACTGAGTGCGACTACTATGTGATGCACTGGATGTCCACCATCATTTTAGGAATAATTGGGAAGCGGTAAGTTTATTTCAAACAAAATCGATTTATTTATAATTTGTATTACATTATTAACTTATTATGATTTATTTCATCATGCAGTATTTTAACGATCCTAGACCATTGGAGCCAAAGAGATTAAAGGCATTGCGGATCCAGTGGGCACAGTTTTATCTCCAAGTTAGAGATCAGGCCTAGGATTTAGGGACATTATCTTTAGCTTTAGTTTACTTTGGTTTAACATTTTAGACATTTTCTATGTAATATGAACATTGAATTCATTTGATGATTATTCTTTATGATAAATCAATTATTTGATGTTTATTATCATTAAAACTGCTTGAAAGCACAATAAAATATTTATTTGCTATGAATTGGGCTTGAAATTGCATTTGACAGGTACAATTTTGGATTTACTGTAAAAATAGAAAGTATATATAAAAAAAATACTTGAAAACAACATCGGTTATTAACAAAAACCGATGTTAATATGGTAAACAACATCGGTTATTTACAAAAACCGATGACGACATGAACCTTAACATCGGTCATACACAAAACCGATGTTAACATTTGTACATTAACATCGGTTATTCGTACATAACTAATGCTACCGTTTCTATATTAACATTGGTTATTTATACATAACGGATGTTAATGTACATAAGTTAACATCGGCTATCTATACATAACTGATGTTAATGTACAAATGTTAACATCGGTTATCTATAAATAACCGATGTTAAAGTTGTACATTAACATCGGTTTTCTATGAATAACCGATGTTATATACAAAGATGTACAACAAATAAGTATATGCATCATTAAAGTTGACATCGGTTTTCTACTGAAACCGATGTTAATGTCATATATTAACATCCGTTTTCGTAGAAAATCGATGTTAATATATTAAATTAACATCGGTTCTTCTAGAGAACCGATGTTAATATATAACATTAACATCAGTTTTACTACAAAACCGATGTCAACTTTCATCATGCATACACTTTTTTTGCTGTAGTTTTTTGTGTTTAACATCGGTTATTTAGAAAACCGATGTTATCATATTTATGTTAACATCGGTTTTTGAAAACCGATGTTAACGATGATACATTCAACATCGTCACTTTCAACATCGATTTTAGAACCGATGTAGAATGCCCTAAATAACCGATGTTGAAAGTGTAATTTCTAATAGTGCTTTCATGGAATGATGCTATGATAAAATCAATGCATTGATGATATCAACTTTTTAACATAGTATTTATGCTCTCGATGCATTTAGTGCCTCAAGTGTGCCTCAAGGGTGTTACAAAATACATCGTTAACCAAGATTTAATCTCTAAGATGGTTGTTTTGTAGAAGGAATGGTTTCTAAGATGGTTATTACATCAGAACCGTCTTAGAAAGCAAGGTCTACCAGACTTTCTAAGATAATTCTGATGTAATAAGTGTCTTAGAAACCATACATTCAAAGGAAGTTATTACATCAGAACCGTATTAGAAAGCAGGGTTTGCCAGACTTTCTAAGACGGTTCTAATATAATAACCGTCTTAAAAAGGTTGCATTTTCGACGACGGTCATTTTCAAAACCGTTTTCAATGGTGTTTCACTTTTAATGGTGTTGGTTATAACGATAGCTAATAACCATCATTGAAAACACAATTTAACCGTCGCAGGGTCTACCAGACTTTCTAAGATAATTCTGATGTAATAAGTGTCTTAGAAACCATACATTCAAAGGAAGTTATTACATCAAAACTGTCTTAGAAAGCAGGGTTTGCCAGACTTTCTAAGACGGTTCTAATATAATAATCGTCTTAAAAAGGTTGCATTTTCGACGACGGTCATTTTCAGAACCGTTTTCAATGGTGTTTCACTTTTAATGGTGTTGGTTATAACGATAGCTAATAACCATCATTGAAAACACAATTTAACCGTCGTTAAAAACTTTTATTGTGGTAGTGAGACATTATAATTTTTCATATTCCAATAAAAGTATCTCTAATTTAAATTTCTTAAATAATATCCTAAAAGCATTAATTAACATTTGTCTTGCTTTTATATATTATTTTTAGCATTGCTTTCACCCAAAGGGTGTACCTATTTTTTTTTAAAAAAAACTAACTTATATGTTAGTTGATAGTTTATAAGTTTGCTAAAACTTATAAATTAAAAATTAAACACTGGTTGAATTAAAAGGGTTTGGTGACATTAACTAATAAATTAGTAGTTGTTAAATGACATAAATGAAATATTTAATTCTTAATTAATTATGTGTGTGTATCACTTTCAATATTTCAATTTATTTCTAATAACATATAATAATTAGGACAACATTTTTTAATTTTTTATCAGACTTAAATATGTTTTAGGTCTTTGATAAATTCACAAATTTTATTTTAAGTTTCTAATAAAAAAAATCTTTGTGTTAATCTCTAATAAAATAAAATAAATTATTTTTGTTTTAGTTCTAATATAACAATTTTTTTTTTATCCTAAAATATGTAAATAATTTATTATTAGTTCTATCAGATACTTTTTAAAGAGACTAATACAAAATCAACACAACATATTTCCTCGACAGTTACTGTACTATATTTGTAGCCTCTTTTATAGTCGTGTTGGGTTGTAGTGCTACAATATTTTTCTATGCATCCACTAAATAAAAATATAAGAAAAACAATTCAAACGTGCCACCTAATTTAAGTTTCACTACCACAAAAAAAAGCTTCTACATCGGTGGAAAATCAGTATCTACGACGGGCCCAAGACCGTCTTTGTTCCAGGTGTCATTGTATGTCAACAACAACGACTTCGGTCAACCTAGCACCCATCCTTGTAATGCAACAATACAACGTCAGTGGCTACAAAAGAACAGACGTTATAAATAAGGATTCAACGACACACATTATGAAGAACCCGTCGTTGTTGTGATCCATTTCAATGACGGGTAGCCCAAAACACGTCGTTGTTTTGTTCCATTTCAACGACGGGTAGCCCAAGACGCGTCGTTGTTTTGTTTCATTTCAACGTCGAGTTAGAAAGGCCCGACTTTGTTTGGCAGTATGTCAACGTCGGTGTCACTAGCACCCGTCATTGTTGGTAAATAACAATATAACGACGGGTTTAGTTAACGACCGTCGTTGAAGTGTTTTGCCTGCTGACGAAATTTGTGTTATGCCATTCAAATTTCAAAAACAAAGCTACATTTATATACAACAAACCAGAAAGGATAAATAACACAATCATGCATGCATGCATTGTTTATATATATATGAAAACAAAAAAAAACCAGAAAGGATACTTCAGGTCATACTAGCAAATGGAAATTTGGGGCTCCATATATTTATATAAGTAATCAAGGGTGTAATAGTTAATGTTTGGATCAATATATGACACATACTACTGCTCCAACCTGAAAGAGTGAAGTCCCATTACTATGAGAATAGCTCTAATGACCCCTGAAATCAGCTGCAGATAAATCCACTGTTTCAAAGCTATAGCTCTAATGACTATAGCTTTTTAAGATTGTGATGTTTCAACTTTTATGTAAGAAACACCAAACTTTTAGTTTATGATACAATAGTGAGTCAATTAAAACGTTTAAGCTTCTTTTTTTGTGCCTAAAACAAGATATGTTCATTGGGAGTGAATATGAGTATTGAGTACTTACCCTCCAAGATATATTTTTTCTGCAAGGATGAAGGCACCCATGATGGCTACGATAATCATCATCAAAGGGCTGAAAGCAGTAACGAAAACACACCCTTTTTTTCTGCATGACAATCCCTTGAACATAGTAGGTGATACCTGATTATATTATTCCCTGGTTCACCAAAGTTTACGTCCATTTAGATTGTCATATCATATGGTTCAACAACAAATACACAGTAAGGTTGAATAAAAATTATTGTATATTATGAGACTAGGACATGTCTATAATCTTGACTCCTGATCAATTTTTATGTCATAGGTAATTCAGGTTTCTTTTAATTTAAAAAAATAATTAATAAAACTCGATTATGTGTTACTTAAAAATTAATTGGAATCAGATGATCTTAGACCATACAATAATTTATCAGATAGATCATAGATGGATAGAAAAATAGAGAGAGACTGGCTTACAACATAGGCTGCAGCAAAGTGTACCAAAGGCACACACAAGTGCTGTGAGGGAGAGTTGAGCAGGGTATTTCCTTAATGTCACTGCCTGCATTAATCATAAATAATGTACACAAGTCACTCTCATTAGACCAACAATCAAAGTAGTAAAGACTTAATTAGTTGCCTGAAGGATGAAGAAGCCCATGAAAGGGTGGCAAGTACGAGAAGAACAGAACCCTTGAACCAATCCTTTTCACCAGAATCAGTGTTGTTTTTAGGTACATAGTTTGTTGGGTGATGCATGTACTTAGACCCCAAGAAACTGATTACTTGCCCTTTGTACAATGTCATCAACATGGCCCCAGCAAGTGTTACTACAGTTCCAATCACCTTTGGTTGGCATCCCAAGCAGAGAGTAAAACCATGTTATCTCAAAGCAATACAAAAAAAATAGTACTAATAGTAACAAATGAATAGAATTAAGATTAAGATTAACATTAACTGATTATGCATTTAAATTTACCTGAAAATAGCAGCCATGACAAATGTCATAGCAGGGAGCATGTTGCTTATCGCACATGACAGCACAAGTCTGAGGAAACTGAAAATCAGGAGCCTGTTTGACATAAGGAAAATATTTTCTATTTCTATTTTCACTAATAACTACAAACACCATTCCTAAACAGAGAAATGCTAGCAACACTGTCTCTAACACATTCTGTTGAACACACTCTTTATTGTTGGCTCAAATTTCTTAAAAATCACAAATTTGGCAGGTCCCACTAGTCATTTGATGAGTCATTCTTCTTATTTTATAATTCTCAATAAATTTCAACCACCAGTGGAGATTGTGTTAAAACTCTAATAAGATTTATATATAAAAGTCTATATACATAGTGCCTCTTCTTAATAATTATACCTAACACGTAGGAAATCTTATTAGTTAATTACATGTACCTCTACCAAGCAACCATCCAATGACTGTCGACACTTCATTTGTTCACTTAACTGCTGCAGTGGCAAGCTTGGTGGTACTATAGCTGCACTAAATTGTTGTTGTGGTAATCAAATGCAGATGCAATGCAGTAGAAGGGGGTAAAGACAATATATTACTACAATTATATGAAATTGAGTAGGTAATACTAAGAACAGAATATTAGTAGCATGACCGAAAATAAAATAGCCGCTGTGTCAAATAACATAACAATTGTCTCAAATACAGGAAAAAAAAATACTCCTACGCCATCATTAGCCATTTTTACTTATTGTTGTCTTTAAAAAAAATGTTGCCCATTTCTTTCGAATTGTGGTGATGATGTCGATGTCCAATTGTGTGTCATTAGCAAACCACTGCAAGTATTCATAATTGTAAGTTAGTACTGCAAATATAAAAATTCAGTTCCAATTGCACTGAAGTTTATGCATACCATGGACCAGTCACTCTTTATGTCGCTGGTTATGATGTTCCAGATCCAATGCATTATGTAATATCCACATTCATAACAGCCAGTTTGAACGTGACTCTACATATGGAAAACATTTGAACATCGTATACATTACATAATTTCATGACTTAACTAGACAACAATAACGCATGGTACATAGCTGACTTACCTTTACTTCAATCCACTTAGGTGCAACCGCCTTAGTTTCAGGAGACAAGGTCTTCTTCAATTTTGTCATTACACTGCTTTTAAAAAACCACATCAACGCATATACAACAAAATGTCAATCAATAATGACCATTAAAGAAGGCTTGTAAAAAGTTATATGGTATGAGATAACCTATTAATTGTAGCTTTGATATGCATATCAGGTTTCCTACGCAAAGAACAGAACCAAACAACAACATGTTGCCTAGGACACAAAACTACGAGTTGCCAATGTGCCCTGCATGTCATGCACATTAGATACGTATACACCCAAACATCATTTGAAGTATGTTTGTTAAATAGCACTTACTGATGGAAGTAAGGTCCAATGTACACCTCTCGGTCAGATTCCTTAAGCCATCTTTCAAGATATTGTTCGCATTCGCTGCGTCTATCCTTCGAACAAACCAACGACTGTGGCTCAAGGAATGCATACATGAAACCTTGACTGAATATCTGACTCCACTCATGCATATACCTATTCACATGATTTGAAAGTATTGTAGTGGATCATGATATAGAATGAATGAGGAATAAATAAATGAAGGATTTCACTTACATTAACCATAATTGTATGACAGATATGTTCAGACTTTTGTCTCCTGCTATTATTTCACTAACATCTGAATATGTGATGAATATCGATGTAGATGCATCTACAATTCCAAGAAAGCTCCCATCAAAGCTGATTTCAAGTGGGTTGTCGTAAATATCGAAACTGTACTTTATCAATCCACGCAACGGATCATCTGCGTCCACATTAGCCGGCTTCGGCACATGTGCATCCTCGTTGTGTGGAATACTTTGTGGATCCTACATGGTTAATGAAAGTGGGCGAGTATTTGTACTGTAATCTATGAATGTTTTACTTTACGCATGTCAAATCAAACATGTTACCTCATCTAATACAGCTTTCACAAGGTGTGTGGGCCAAGCTACAAATGTATAGACGGCCTACTTCACATATTGTATTTCTGAGGTGGCATAGGGGACCTCAGCCTCAGCATCAATAACTGTTTCTACACTTACCCTGACAACATCATCTGCATATGCCACTGTGTGTATGATTGAAGCCCCCTCCATTATTTTCCCCATGGCCACCAACCTTAAATGAACCATAAACAAAGCTTGTTTTAATGCATATAAAACACAAACTAAACCATGAAAAAAACACAAACCAAACCCAACAATTACAGCTGCAAGAAAAAACAAAACTCCGATTCAATTGTAAGTAAGGTAATATTTCTACAAACCTTGGTGTACCATCGTTAAGCTGCACAAACAGTCCCATCAATGGTATGGCATCAGCATGATGTTCTTGTGAAGCCTGCGCATTGGTAACAACATTACTTCCCTGTGTGCTGACACGCGCACCTACTTGTTGTATGTCCGGCTGAATTTGGAGTGCCTCTGGGGATCCTTTATTTGACAACTCTTTTTTAATAGCCTCTTTCAATGCATTGGTCATTATTTCCAAGCTCCTTCTATTTTCCTCTTCTAGCTGAGTCCTCAATTCTTCCTTAATTTGAGTCCTCAATTCTTCCCTAATCTGCCCAGTCATGTCTTCCCTAAGCCTTGCAACAACTTCATCTAGTTGTTGTTGGCTGATGGATGTGGACGAGCTGCTGCATGTCCTTGATGTCCTTCCGTAGTACTGAGTAATAGTCACACCTGAGCCTGCTGCCCGAACGCGACCCCCATGGTCAGGTCGGCCAATGGCAGTGTTCAGTATGTCTTGCCGACCATGGGGTACAAACGAACCCTGCGTTACCTGCTCTTCTAAGGAGTCCTACACAAAACAAGTGACACAAAAATACACAATGTGCAGTCATTTTCATTACAAAATACTTAAACATATGAACATTGCAACATATTGGTGAACTTACTATTTTATTTGCAATTTCCTGTGTGGAGTCAGATGTCATATTGCCAACAGCCCTGGTCCGAGCAACCTTCCACTTAACATGTCTTTTTATTGGAGATGGGGGTTCATCAAGACTTGCTGGATTTTCACTCAACAATGCTTCCTCTTGTATCCTTTTTCGTTTCTGGTCTAACAATTTCTTCTCAAGAAAATCATATCCCCCACGTGAAAGTACGTGAGGGCAGTCGTTGTGTTTTTGAATTGATTGTGCTCGTTTCCTAATACCCTGTAATGTGACATACATAATTGCGGAGACTTTTTTCAAATTAAAATAATCAAATTGGTAAAAAAATATTCATTTGAAGTTACGATAAACAGATTCAACTAACCTCCCAGTTAGGTGTCAGGCGGGTTTCTTCAAATTGTTTCCACGCTTCAGGATCTAGTCCATATTTTGTCACAACATCCTGTGTTTGTTGACCTTCACTCTTAGCAAACACAAATTTGCTAGTCAATGTGGACTTAAATTGCCACCATCTCGTCGCTACTGTTGACATAACCTTCGTCTTCACCTTCGTAGCTTCTGCGATATCAAACTTTGCCTACATAAATACATTAGTCAAAATAAAGGGTTAAAGGCAGCCAAATGTATATCATTATACAATACTAGCAATCAACAATTTAATGACAATGTTCTGCCACAATACCCCCAGTAAAGCAAAAGCATCCAATCAGCATATAATGTAAGTTTACCATGCAATCACAGCCATCAAATTTAACATCCAAATTGAATAAATAATAAATGAAAAAAAAATTGTGACACTCACTGATAACAGTTATTGCCTTAAAGTATGAATTCCTAGAAAAACTTGTTTTCATGGTTTGTTAAGAACATACTTTAGCCTTCGCACAAATTGAGTTTTTATCAATGATGTTATTGATAATCCATGTACATTGATAATTCTTAAGTAATTTGAAATCATTACTAAAGGATTGATTTCTCATGTTTTCTGCACAGTACTAAAAACAACAGAGAAATAATCAAAACTTATGGCATACGCAAATTATTCACTAGTAAAAGAAAAGAAAAGTCGGTGCAGGTGATTAGTGAATTCATCTTCCAACTATGCAGATACTATTTGTTGTTTTCCAAAATTTTGGTGCTAGAATTTCATGGTTCAATCACAAATTACCTTTATGCTGATGTTGTTATCACAAATTACCAACTATGCATTATAATTAATTTGTGGACATCATACCACCTATTTAACACCTAACATCTAATTAAATATTGAGATACATGGTTAAAAAATATAAATATAATAAATTATATGATGTGATAGAAGAAGAAACAAAATATAGTCAAAGTGTTTAAAATAGAAGAATACCTACCTTTTATTACTAATTTAAAAAAAATCAAGAAGAGTTAGATCTAATGGGGTTTATCTCTCACAAGGCGACAAAAAAGGTCTGAATCTATGCTATAAGAGGTATTTACGTTTGATGCCTAATTATCTCCGAAGAAACATGTCTTAAATTAATTCAAAATCTTACCTAAAATAAGCCAGGAAATTGACAGATCAAAAAACCAAAAGCTGGTAACAGAATTGCAAAAAAAAGGACCAGCAGTGCTAGTATTGAAAATTTTATTTGAGCTATGTACAAACAGGTTATTCAACCAAGAAGCAATGTGCCCTTCAATCCAAAAACTTACTAAAAATGAATCTGAAATCCACAAATAATGCACTAACAACAAATCTACACATTTTGCAAGCAAGGAAAGTTCACAAGCCTAGGCATCATCACTCCAATCAAATGTCTCAGCAATTAACTTCAAACTAGATAAGCTCAGCAGCAACAAAATTCAAATTCTTCGAATTCGAAGCAGAAACCCCATCCTATTTCGAAGTAGTCTCACTCTGACCTAAAATATGGAATATCTTCCACTCCCAAACCTGCTGGAGCTACCAGATACTTCTTCAGCTGAATTAGAACTATGCTCCGTCCCATCAGCATCTCTAAGAAATTCAGGCTCCTCAGTGGTAACCATGAAGTCCATCAAGTTGCGGCTGAACCCCAAATCAGAATACACCCTCAAGGCATCCTTGATATGAAAATAGATACTACTAGAGATAGCACTGGAAGAACATAAAAAAAACTGATATATTGAATAATATCACAATAAAGCACCCATATATATGTTCATATCCTCTACTGTCAAATCAGACAAAGAACTCATATGACTGTGTCTCATTCCTTATGCAGTAGCCATAAAGCCAAATGAAAACAAGCTAAGACTAAGGCCTAATGATTTCAAAAAATAATACATTAAAGTACATGCTTCTTTTACTTATTTTGACAGTCTCATGCTATCATATATAAACATATTATGTATAAACATATTATTTTGACAGTCTCATGCTTCCTTCATTTTTTATTTGCCATTCAGCTACAAGTGTTTTATTTTTGTATCCTTATACAAATTAAAGGAATTGTAATTAAAAATGTATGTGCCTGGTAAAATAATTGCTGCAATGGCATGTTGAAGAGTTAAACAGTATCAGAGGCAAAGAAGTTAACATAGACAATGAAAGGCTTGAGAAGGGAGATTATAGTGAAGTCAAAGGAATCACTACAGCCCAGGTCTAATTCTTAATTATGCCAGGAAGATTATAGTGAAGTCAAAGGAATCACTGTAGCACATGTTAAAAAATTGTCTTATTATAAATTTATTAATATTTATAAAATTAAGTTAAAATTTAAAATGATAGGTATCATAATTTGTGATTAGCAAGTACTTTATATTATTAGTAGATCACCTTTAAATTCATATTTATATTAAAAAAACGACCTAAGTAGATTAACAAAATTAAATATTGAAGTAAAATTGTAATTAAAAAAATACCACAAAATTTAAAAGTTACATTTTAAATTACTTGTTTAGCTGTTATTCCTTATGGTTCGAGTAATAATAACGATAACAATTCAGCCTGAATTGTTTCAGATTAATTTTCTTTTTTGCAGAAAACAAATAGGGGAACGAGCAACAATTTGAAGGTTGTACATTCAGGAACTAAAGAATTCAAAATAGCTAGTAATAAGAGGGATTTGTTTTTGGGATTTTCTGAGCACCAATAGCGGGTACGCAAGAAGCTTGCACTTGAGGAGGGAAGCATATTTGCAGCTAATGAACAACTTTTTTAACTATTTGTCATTCAGATTTGACTGTTTCTTTTGGTAATATGTAAATATAAATAGTATAAGGCTATGGCTTATGGACATGGTCTTTTTAACCCCTAACAATCTTAGAAGTCAATATAGACCATGTTTTTACGCCATAGCTTATACTATTGTGATGTACATATAACAAGAAG
>NC_038256.2:19655038-19686074 GCF_000004515.6 Glycine max
TCATTATCTGCAAACATCCTTCCCTCGTCACGTGCAAGCTCTTGCATAGCCGCTATTGGTGCTCAGAAAATCGCCAAAAACAAATCCCTCTTATTACTAGCTATTTTGAATTCTTTAGTTCCTGAATGTACAACTTTCAAATTGTTGCTCGTTCCCCCTCTTTGTTTTATGCAAAAAATCAAATCAATATCAAACAAAACATGCATACAATTGTCATCGTTATTGCTACTTGAACCATAAGGAATAACATCTAAAGAAGTACTTTAAAACGTTTATTTATTTTTTTTGGTATTTTTTGAATTACAATTTTACTTCAATATCTAATTTTTTAATGTACTTAGGTGGAGGATGTTGACGAAGAGAAGGAGAAGGAAGAAAAAAATTTAAAGAAGATTAAGGAAGTGTCACATTTTTTTTTTTTTGCTCAGCAAGGAAGTGTCACATGAATGCTCGTTGGTGAACAAGCATAAGGCCATTTGGATGACAGAGCCTGAGGAGATCACAAAGGAGGAGTATTATGCTTTCTACAAGAGTCTCACCAATGACTGCAAGAGCATTTGCCTGTGAAGCACTTCTCAGGTGAGGGACACTTGGACTTTAAGCCTATCCTCTTTGTTCCTAAGAGGGCACCTTTTGACAAGTTGACACAAGGAAGAAGCCTAACAATATTAAGCTTGGTGTGATTTAAACAAGGAAATAACTTAAGACTTGCAATTGTAACTTACCTCTTCATCTCTTTTATGTTAAAGTTGTTGACAATGTGCATGGCACAATAAACAAGGAAATAACTTCTGCCTGCTTGTACAAAGATTCTGCTTCCAAGGATTCTGCAGACGAATTTGTGATGTCCCCAGCACAAACTGCTAGAGACGAATTTTTAGCATGCTAAAAATTGTCTGTCGCAACCTGCCCTTCGGCGGGAGGGCGACGCGTGACTCACGGGATGCGTGTTCCACGAAAGGAATACGCGCGGAGTCGCCACCAACGTTTATTTGAGGAAAACGTCGGAAAAACTGGAAAAGACGCGATCTACGAACTTTTAAGTGAAAGGCTCGGGAGTTGTATTTATGCGCGGGGAAGGTATTAGCACCCCATACGTCCGTCACAAGGGACGGCAGCCTTTAATCGAATGTGCAAACATGACTTTGATTTTTACGTTCCCTTTTATGTCCTTATATCCTTTATACCCTTTTTATATTTTTTCTCTTTTTGTGGTCGACAAGGGTGTTTCCCTTTGCTCCTACGTATTCCTCAATTGGGATGAGAAAATCAGACCTACGTAGTTCTTTTGGAACAAAGTGTTTGGTTAAGTTGTTTTTGTCTTTTTTTGCAAAATATGTTTTTATTGAACAAAAGGTCATTTAAGGTGTTGGACCATTAAACGGTCTTTTGATTTTGAAAGGAGAGAAACGTTAAGGCGTTGGACCATTAACGATCTCTTGTTTTTGAAAGGAGAGAAACGTTAAGGCGTTGGACCATTAACGATCTCTTGGGGTGGTCGACAAAAGCGGGGCTTTTGCTCCTACGTATCCTCAATTGCGATGAGGAAATCAGACCTACGTAGTTCTTGCTTATCAAGTGATTCTTTTTATTTAAGGGGATCATTTTAAGGCGTTGGACTTTGAAAAACGATCCATTTACTTAGTAAGAAATTGAAATGACAAACTTCAAAAACCTATTTTTATGGACGAGCTTGACTAGGCGAGTTGATTTTAGCCTTAGTTTCACTTTAGTTATTAGTCAATTCGGTTAAGAATGAGAAATCCCAAAGAGAAAACGTCCGATTGATTTTCCGCTTTATTTTACCTAAAAGATGTTTTTTGATTATTATATTATTTTTTTACCTCTTTTTTGATTTCCAACGTGGTTGCGGCACGACCGAACGGTCGGAATTCATTTTAACCGAAGTTTACAGATAATACAATTCAAACAATCGGTGGAAATTTATTTTATTTTTAGGTTAAGCGAGAAATGACTTAAGTAAAATGGCTTAAGCACGTCAAGAGGGGGTATAAAAAGTAAATGAAACGAGAATAGAAATATACAAAACACAATGTGGACCACCATGGGTACATAGAATGAATCGAAAAAGCTTGGTTCGAGGTACTTACCCGTTGAAGATCGAAGAACGATGAAGAACGAATGAAGAACGTCGAAGAACGGTCGAAACCTTTGCGAAATTCTTCACGGAAAACGTTATGGAAACGTTTCGGAAGCGCCTCGGCTTAGATTTTCTTCACGGAAATAATTTTTCCAAGCAAATTCGAAAGAGAGAGAAGTGCCTAAGGGGCTGAACCCTTTTCTTCTTCACTTCCTCCCCTATTTATAGCAAAATAGGGGAGGTGCTTGCCGCCCAGCTCGCCCAGGCGAGCCAGGTTGCTTCCTCCAGAAGCAACAGCCTTCTGGAGGAATATTCTAGAGGGCCCAAGTGGGCCTGGGTGCTATTTGCACCCCCATTTTTACTAAGTACACCACCTCTGCTTTTTTTTGGTGATTCTTTTTTCGTAAAGTTACGGAAACTTACGACTTTCGTAACGATACTTGTTTTCTTTTCGTAATGTTACGGAACCTTGCGGATTACATAATCATCCCCTTTTTGACTTACGGAATGTTACGGAACCTCACTTAATTAAGCAACGATGCTTCCATTTGATTTCCAGTGTGTCACGGAAACTTACGGATTGTGCATCAATATTTTTTTGGTTTTCCGGCATGTCCTGGAATTTCACAAATTTCCTAATGATGGGTGCCAAGCACCTCACAAGGACCAAAGAAAGGTCGCATGTCATCAAGCAAAGGTCCCCAGACGAAATTAGGGTATGACAGTTGCCCCTCTTTACTTGTCTTTTATTGGAGATAAAAGGAAAGTAAAGATAAGACACTAATTTCATTCCTCTCGATTTGACGAGAGTCGCCGGTGACCATAAAATCTCCACATGCAAATGACTTGTTGTTCCCGGAATTTCACAAATTGCCTAATGATGGGTGCCAAGCACCTCACAAGGACCAAAGAAAGGTCGCATGTCATCAAGCAAAGGTCCCCGGACGAAATTAGGGTATGACACTAATTTTGTTCCTCTCGGTTGACGAGAGTCGCGGGTGACCATAAAATTTCCGCATGCAAATGACTTGTTGTTCCCGGGGGAACAAAAGGTGCAGAAGACTATGTCAATCTCTGCATGCTATCAAGCGTTCTATCTTACAGATAGCAAAAGAATGTTTATACGGATAACCACTCGGGTATTTCCGCCCGTCAGCATGACTCAAAAGTCAGTATGACAGATCTTGTAAGTGCGGAAGATGATGTAAATCTCCGCGTGTCAACGGGCTTGTCGGCCGCGATTGACGAAGGGTGCAGAATGACCACATTGTCCGCTGCTTGTCATCGGGCTCGCCGCCTCTGCATGACAAAAGGGTGCGGATAACCGTAAGGTATCTCCGCGTGTCATCGGGCCCGCCGCCTCTGGATGACACAAGGGCGCGGATAACCGTAAGGTATCTCCGCGTGTCATCGGGCCCGCCGCCTCTGGATGACACAAGGGTGCAGAATGACCAAATTTTGTCTCTGCGTGTCATCGGGCCCGCCGCCTCTGGATGACAAAAGGGTGCGGATAACCGTAAGGTATCTCCGCGTGTCATCGGGCCCGCCGCCTCTGGATGACACAAGGGTGCAGAATGACCAAATTTTGTCTCTGCGTGTCATCGGGCCCGCCGCCTCTGGATGACAAAAGGGTGCGGATAACCGTAAGGTATCTCTGCGTGTCATCGGGCCCGCCGCCTCTGGATAACACAAGGGCGCGGATAACCGTAAGGTATCTCCGCGTGTCATTGGGCCCGCCGCCTCTGGATGACACAAGGGTGCAGAATGACCAAATTTTGTCTCTGCGTGTCCTCGGGCCCGCCGCCTCTGGATGACAAAAGGGTGCGGATAACCGTAAGGTATCTCCGTGTGTCATCGGGCCCACCGCCTCTGGATGACAAAAGGGTGCATGTCACATGACCTCAGGATCAGCATGACAAAGATTATGGGGCGGCCGACAAAAGCGAGGCTCTTGCTCCTACGTATCCTCCAATGAGGAACTCAGACCTACGTAGTTCTAGATAACTTGTGAGACTTGAAAAAGTCTCCACCAGAAGATGCCGACATCTTCGGAATGGGCGCAGATGACCACATTGGCCTCTGCTCATCAATCACACTTGGGGTCACTGAATGACAAGGTGCGAATAACCGTAAGGTGTCTTCGCGGGCTACCAGCTCTTGGGTCATGGTAACAGAAAGCGGTGTGGTCGACAAAAGCAAGGCTTTTGCTCCTACGTATCCTCCAATGAGGAACTCAGACCTACGTAGTTCTTGATAACTTGTGAGACTTGAAAAAGTCTCGGTGTTTTCTCCACTAAAATGCAAACATGCTTTAGCAAAGAGACAAACATTCCAACCGATTAGAGTAGCATATGCTTTTTTTTTTTGAGTGAAAAACAATGCGTCTACCAGGGAAGGAGAGTTTGCTGATGAAATCCCCCAGAACCATAAATGAGTTAGCATTTCGTTTCTAAATGACCATTTAGAGGAAACACTGGGTTCGACAAAAATAGAAGAAATCCACTCAAAGTGTATCAATCTCGCATAGGTAAGTGTATCATCCTAATTCCGAACCATAGATATGTCATGACTTGACTTTGGAAATTATTTCCTATCAAATCAAAAAATTACATGCGTGATCATGGATCAATAGGGCTTCCCTTGGGAATGGGTTCTTTTGGTGAGTTTTTCGGCTTTCGCGTATTTTTGGCCTTTTCCTTTTCTGTTTTGGTTTTGCGCGAGGCGAACAAGTCACCGACGCACAGGATTTTGGTTGGTAATCAAAGGGAGAAGACCACTTTAGGTCATGGTTTCCTTTTCTTTCTTTTGTTCATTTTGGTGACAATTCTGTATTGTTCAGATATTGTCTGGTCTAAAGACCTTTCTGCACATTTCTTCTGTTTCCTTTCGATCCTTGATCGGGAGCTTTCTTTCCTTCCTCTTTTGCTTTCTCCCATCCTTTGGTTGGGAATTTTCTTTCTTTTCTTTTCGCTTTCTCCCACTCTTTGATTGGGAATTTCCTTTCTTTTCCTTTCGCTTTCTCCCACTCTTTGATTGGGAATTTCCTTTCTTTTCTTTTCGCTTTCTCCCACTCTTTGATTGGAAATTTTACTTTCTTTCCTTTTTGCTTTCTCTTTGATTGGAAATCTTCCTTCTTTTCTTTTTTTTGCTTCCGAGGGTAAGGATTGACATTCTCACCCTGGGTCAAGGTTTATGGTGAGTTAGGATTTTGGCTCAAGACTTGTAGAATGGCTAGACATGATACATGTCAGGGTTTTGTTTGGCTCAAGGATAAAAGGGATGCCCCACATTATTTCCATGACACAAATGCAAAAATGATGATTTGGAAACTTATGCAAAACTGGTCATGCATGCACCTATGCAGACACTCAAGTGTCAAATTTTTATGGTCATGTGATGCTAGGGCTCAGGATTCGTTCCCTCTATTTTAGTCAACCCAATGTTTCCAAAATATGTTCTTTTATCCATTTGTGCATTCATCCGAGTCCATTTCGGGCGTCCGGGAAAATTTTCACAGCATTCACCCTTCAGGTGTACACACATTTTTCAAAAACTAGCTATGATCAGTGAATTTTTTCAAAGAAAAGTTGGAAGTCATCTCTTTTCAAAAGCATGTTGGTTTTTCAGCTAGACAACTTATTTTTCTTTTTTTCTCTCTTTTTCCTTTTTTTTATTTGTTTATTTCTTTTTCTTGTTTGTTTTTGTTTTTTTTTTCCTTTTTTTTTTGAGGTATTCTGCTACCTAAACATGTGTATATTTTTGTGAGGTATTTTTTCTATACACACGCATATCCAAGGTATCTTGCTACCTAAACATACATATATATGTTTTGTTAAGGTATTTTTGCTATTTACATGCATATCCAAGGTATCTTTCTACCTAAACATACATATATATATTTTGTGAAGTGTTTTTTTGTTTACATACATGCATATCTAAGGTATCTTTCTACCTAAACATACATATATATATTTTGTGAGGTATGACTACCTTCCGAGCTTGCGCTTGTTTTATTTAAATTCCCAGGATCATGAGCAACTAGGTGCGTCCTACTATAAAAAGTGATCAAATAACAAGCATAGATTCAAAAGGTACTAGGTTGCCTCCTAGTAGCGCTTCTTTAACGTCTTGAGCTGGACGCCTTATGACTTGTCGGTCACTGACCTAGTACTTTGCTTACCTTTGGCTTTGGACTTGGTCGCCTATTGGTCGGCCATGTGGTGTAGGAAATACTCAAACCTTTTTGTGGATGAGCAGAGGTGAACTCTAGAGGTGATGGCGGTGTGTCTGTTGCCCGCTGCCGGCCATCCCCAGGCTGCTATGGTGTTTCGCCCTATGCCTGCCTGGGGGCGCAGTACTTCTTGATGAAAGCTCGATTGGTAGGGGGGTCTGATGACTTTGCTGGGGGTGACAGACACTCCCTAGAACTGACAGAGACCCATATTTAGAGCTGGCAACTCCAAGACCCTGTTGGCCTTCTTCGGGTCCACTAGGTGTCTGGCGGGCACAATCCCTGCAAACAATAGATGACATCAGAAATCAGTTGGGGGAGGTGCATACTTACCTATGCCACGATGACATGAACTTGCTGGGGGGAACGGGCGCCCTGTAGGGCCGACAGAGGCCCGTAACCAGAGCTGGAAACCCCAGGGCCCTGTTGGACTTTTTCAGGTCCACTGGGTGTCTTTGTGGGTGCGATCCCTGCAAACAATAGATGGTATCAGAAATCAGTTGAACCATATGCATACTTACCCATGTCGGGACGACACAGACCAACTGATACTTTTGCAGGGGGGAGATTGACATTGCGGTCGCTGGGCAGAATGTTGCTAAGTAGCAATGTCATCTATATCTGTGTAAGAGTGGTCATGTTGGTGCGCATGATCCGCACTCGTCTCTTTGCAGCGGCACGGGTGAAATCTTGCCCCGATATGCATAGTAGCTGCGTGATAGCCTCCCTCTCTGGTTGTGCTTGCACAGTTGGCCCTCCTCCAATATCAGGGGGTGGCCTAGGAACCGTTAAAAGGAAACTACTGGCCCCTTAACCGGGAGTGCAAGTCTCGGTTAAGCATTTAAGGACAGAGGACCTTAAATTCTCTTAAGGTGTAGATGTGGAGCACACTGAAAATGAGGACACGTAGCCCTCTAAAGGTGAGGGCGTGCAGCCCTCTCAAGGCGAGGATGTGTAGTCCTCTAGAGGTGAGGGTGTGCAGCCCTCTGTTGGCGAGGACGTGTAGTCCTCTCAAGGTGAGGGCGTGTAGCCCTACGAAGGCGAGGGCGCGTAGCCCTCTGAAGGTAAGGACATGTAGTCCTCGAAAGGTGAGGGCGTGTAGCCCTACGAAGGCGAGTGCGCGAAGCCCTCTGAAGGTGAGGACATGTAGTCCTCTAAAGATGAGGATGTATAGTCCTCGGAGCCGAGGGCGTGTAGCCCTCTAAAGGTGAGGACATGTAGTCCTCTGAAGGTGAGGGCGTATAGCCCTACGAAGGCGAGGGCGCGTAGCCCTCTGAAGGTGAGGACATGTAGTCCTCGGAAGGTGAGGGCGTGTAGCCCTACGAAGGCGATGGCGCGTAGCCCTCTGAAGGTGAGGGCGTGTAGCCCTACGAAGGTGAGGACGTGCAGTCCTCTGATAGCGAGGGCGTGTAGCCCTCTAAAGGTGAGGGTACTAGTACCCAAGAGTTCACCCTTATGAGAAAGCAAGAGATCGACTCATCGAGAGGGCCGGTCATCCCAAATCCACACGACTGGATATTAGATGTAGGAAATCTATGCAGTTAACATGATTTTTAGGGATGCAGATGCATGCAACCTTTGTCGTGAAATGCGGTAAATGCAGACTTCATATGAAACAATGTAATGTAATGGAAAGTTGTACAACGTTCATGACATTCTTTCCCTATTTTGTGATTTTGATTTTGATTTAATTTTTTTGGAAAACACAGATTGACTGTCCTTTTGAAAGAGGTGATTATTCATGCAACCTCATCCTATCTTTTTGTAAATCTCTCCGGGAACTCCCTCAGAGTGCATGTTCTTTTTGATTTAGTCAGTTGACCATTTTGGAGTGACGACAATGGAGTCGTTTGATGTTTGATCAATCCATTGAAATCCTAGGGTTTGTCCCCCTTTTTTGTTAAAAACATCGATGGGTGAGAACTTTTGATCGGCCCCTATGTTCACTTGAGGCTCATGCACGGTGCCCCTTATTGCCCCAGTGTAAGGCTTTGAGGTACCAATCGTTGTCTTTCGTCATGACCTTGTAGGAGGGAACCTATTGGGTGAGAACTTCTAATCTGCCCCTAGGTTCACTTGAGGCTCATGCACGATGCCCCTCATTGCCCCAGTGTAAGACTTTGAGGTACCAATTGTTGTCTTGTTTTCATAGCCTCGTAGTGAGGAAGAATGAAAGAAGCAATTGATTCTTGCAAAAATAATTTTCCAAGGACGAGAAATAGTTGAAGGATCTTTCAGTTGATGGATTAAGTCAAATGACTCCTATGTAGAAGCAAGATGTTTTGATGTCTTGATGATGCTAAAGGATCAAGTGCTTCTAAGTTTTATTCAAGACAAGAATCCAAGAAAATCAAGATATATGATCAAGTTGGATCTCTTAGAATCTTTAGGAAGAAGTTTCCAAATTGAAACAAACAAAAGGTTTGACCAAAGAATTCTATCATTTCAAATTGAGATTTGCTCTCTGGTAATCGATTACCAGCAGTTGAAAATGTTTTAATTCAAATTTTTTAAAACCTGTAATCGATTACATAAGTCTTGTAATTGATTACCAGAGGGGATTTTCTGAAAATAATTTCCAAGAGTCACATCTATTCAAATGGTCTATGAACGACCATCAAAGGTGGCTTGGAAGCACGAATTTAAAGAGAGTTTTCATTGCCCAAAATGGTTTTATCCTCTCAAAAGATTAAGAGAGTTTTTCTGAACTGAAATGTCTTATCTTCTCAAAAAGATTCCTTGGTCAACCACTTGCATATTCGATAAGGAATTTTGATTGATCTTCATTGTACAATCTATCTCTTTTAAGAGAGATCTCTTCTTCTCTCCTTCTTATTTCTGAAAAGGGATTAAGAGACTGTGGGTCTCTTGTTGTAGAGGATTCTTGAACACAAGGGAAGGGTTGTCCCTGTGTGGTTTAGACTTTGTAAAAGGAGTTTTACAAAGAGAGTGGAAAATCTCAAGTGGGTTGCTTGAGGACTGGACGTAGGCACGGGAAGTGGCCGAACCAGTATAAATCAAGTTTGCATTCCTCTTTTCCTTTAAACTTCTTTTATTAATTGCTATTTATCTTTTGCTTTAAAGAAGTTTATTTTGAATTCTTTTGAGTAATTCATGTTAAGGGTGCATTGTTAATCCGAAAAGAAAGAGTGATAGTTCAATCGGGGAATAGTCTTTGCATCTTAATTCAACCCCTCCTTTCTGAGGCCATTTGTCCAACATCCTATTATTGACAACTCGCTTCTCTAAGAAGACAAACTTTCTGGCATGATAAAATGAGGCCACATGAACGTCTATATTTTTACTTGAAAACACAGTCAATCAAATGCCCTTTTTTCTTTTTGAACCCCTTTTTTATTTTTATTTTGAAACTTATTTGTTTTGAGCTTTATTTGTTGTTTTACGGCAGCCCCGCCAACGTGCAAGACGAGTAACCTCTGATTGAACGGTCTTGGAAGTCCAAACTCAGGAGCACAGGTCGCTCGAGCAAACTGACCAATGGGTTGCACTTGAAAATCCTGATGAGTCATTAGAGACATCTAACAACAGCTTTCAAAATTGCCCCATGTGTGGCATCTCTTGTCAATGTCAGGATTCAACAAGCGATTCTCCTCAAATTTCAGCCAGCCCGCATCAATTAGACCTTGCACCTTACGCTTCAGAGCCCTACAATGCTCAATGGAACGCCCCGGGGCTTCTCCGTGACAAACACACGTCGCGTTCGAGTCGTATTCTCGGAGAAATGGAGGTTGATGAACCTTGGCTAGGGTTATGGCTACCATTGAATTATCAAGTAGATATGGGAGCAAGTCAGCATAGGACACTGGAATTGGGGTGAATTCTACAGGCTTTCTCGCTGCAAAATTCATTTCTTGGTTGGTGTTTTTGGTTTGTGCTAAAGGTGGTATTCGTCATTGGAAGTGCGGTAGACAGACTTTGTGGTTGATTTAGGGATGGCCTTTGTGGATAAATGGGCGGTAGGTAAGGAGAAGGTTTGTTATTGGCTGAGTAATGACATTGTCGGGTTGGTGGGAAACTTGGCCGTACAGAAACGGCAGTCATTGCATGGGTTTCTCCCTCATCCTCACCCTCTTCATTTGCCCCAGTTTTCTCATTCGTCCAAGCAGGATGATTAAATTTGCCTCTTTTCAGACCCACTTCGATCTTTTTGCTGGCGAATACCAAATCTATAAAACTTGAAGGTGTGTAACCCACCATTTTTCATAGTAGAACATCGGTCACGTGTCTACTATCATTGTGATAATCTCTTTCTCTGTTATTGGGGGTGCTACTTGAGTTGTCAAGTCTCTCCATCTTTGGGCGTATTCTTTGAAAGATTCGTGCCCCCTTTTTGCACATGTTCTGTAGTTGCATCCTATTCGGAGCCACATCAGAATTGTACTAACACTGCCTAACGAAGGCAACTATTAGGTCCTTCCAAGAATGGACTCAGGAAGGTTCCTAAGTTAGTATACCAGGTGACAGTTGTCCTAGTAAGACTTTCTCAGGAAAAATGTATCAACAGTTTCTCATCTTTTGCGCATGCCCCCATCTTCCGACAATACATCTTTAGATGGTTCTTGGAGCAAGTAGTCCCTTTGTACTTGTCAAAGTCCAACACCTTGAACTTGGGAGGGGTGATGATATTGGGTACTAGGAACAACTCTTCTAGGTTAACAAAGGCATAATCTTTACCTCCTTCAATGGCCTTGAGCCTTTCCTCTTTCCCATTTCTGCCATAGCATGAGGGTTTTTAACCGCTGCGAGGGTTGTGGTCGTGGGTGACACTGAGGGGGCCCTCCAAAGTGTTTTGCAGGGGTATACCACCAACTGCTTGCCCTTCAGCGGCATATCCGAGGCAAGGCTCGAAGTCAGCTAGATTGTGGTGGGGAATTTCATGTGTCTCCCCCATGGTTTGAGAGATATGTGCCTAATCAGATTGAGGTTATTGGTTCTCAATGAGTATCGGAGTGGAGTTATTGAGATTTTCATTGAGAGTGTATGCCACATTGGGTGGTGTATAGTTGGGAGGCAAGCCATATGATGGAAAGGCATGCTTGTTTTGAATTTGCACATCATGGGGTCGTCCGTACTTCCCAAATCTTTGCCTACCATATTTGAGGTTGGATGATTCATTTGGTTGAGGCCAGATCGGAGCATCGGGTTCACCTTAGCGACAACGCTAGTAGCGGCAACTATAACCGTATTGGCTTCCATTATCTTCTTCATGCTCATCATGGCCTCCATCATTGTGGCCATTTGCACTTTCATGGCCTCCATGTCGGCCTTCATCTTCTCTTGCACCTCCTTTGCTTCACCCATTACTCTAGCTCTAGCACGAGTTTGGTAAGGGCGCCGTAAAGCGTGTCCCTTTTTTTGATAACAATGATTAAGTTCATTTTATTTTGTTTTATTTTTTCAAGGAAAGAATGCAATGAACAATGCAACCAATGAAAAGCATGAATGTATGCGAATGATGTACAGTTGAAGTATTGCGAATTTTTACGCAGGATATGGGGTTGAATCAATTTAGATTTTCAACATGGTCCATGACATCTTTGTCAAGGTGAAACTGGAAGTAACAAGGACATCAACAATCCTAAATATGTTTGGCAGTAGACGAAGCAGTGATGTGACTCGATTCATCTTTTGCCCCAATTTCGCAAGATGGTTACTTCCATATTTCAACTTGACTTGATGAACCTTTTTGTAAAAGCATGAGCTTGGTTCAACCCTATAATCCAAGGAATGGCAATTCTGATCGCCAATACTTCAACAACATCTCATAGGGATGAATGACTCGGGCATACTTTAAGCTTATGCACAGAAAATGTAATTATGAAATCGAGATGCCCGAAGAAACACCATTTCCTAGTTAACCATGCATTAGGTACCATGTTCAATTATTTTTTTTGTTGTTTTGTGTTTTTTTTTTTTAGAAATGGGTTTATGATCCCAACATGGTTGGCTCATGGTGCCTAACACATGCAACTAAGAATGTAGTGTGAAGTTTCATGCTTCCCCTTTTTTGTTTTTGTTTTGTAGAGGAAAACGCAAGGATGAGCAAACATGAAAACAAATGGTATGCAATTTTGCAGATCAAAAAGTTTGTTGAACGCATATGCATGATGATGCCATGACTCATGCAAAATGTGAGGCTGTAATATGATAACAGACAAATGCAGGAACGATATGTTCATTATGATGCCATGAAGAGATGTTTATGCGATGCATGATATGAATGCATTTTACGGACACGAGAGCCCGGAAAATTATCTCTTCTTACTTGCGCATTTGGGGGCGCAGTGCCCCATGTGTACAATTAAGAAGGTGATATGAACCTTCCGGCTTCCCGTGACAAAGGACGAGACCAACATACAATGCATGCTAGTGATAAAATGCGGGAGTGACTTGATTCGCACTGATTTTTGGAGTAAAAACGTGGGATAAACTCATTTTATTCAAAAAGTTATAACTAGTCAAGATTTGAGCGACAATACAAACTTCCTAGCGGTTTCTAATCATATGGTCCATTAAGTCTACCATATGCTGACAATAGCTGAGAAGTCCGTGAATCTCCTTGGGGGCGGAGTAGGTGTCCGCCATTGCTTTGGCCTTGGCTAGCAATCAGGGAAGTTCTTGACTCCTGTTCAAAGTAAGAGCAAATTGGTCTACCCACATTGTTGCCTCTTGGTGCAATGAATCAATTACCCTTTCCCTTGCTTCCCTTTCTGCTGATATCTTGGCATACTCATCCTCTAGCCTTTGCTCGTGAGTCGCCGCTAGATTTAGCTTCTCTTTGCACTCATCGATGATGGCCCACATATTCCCTTCAATCTCACTTTAACTGTTGGGACAAATTTCTTTTCGACCTAAGGCAAGCCTTTAGCTCGTCCTTCCAGATCATGCCTTTGACCCGTGATGATTCCTTTCACCTCTTCGGAGCTTGAGCTCACTATTGCTGCCCTATAAAGGCCCTCAAAACTTGTTTTGGTCGTGTTCTTCCTTTCGGGCCTTCTTGGTTTCTCATTCCAAGGCTTCATCGGTGGCCATATTGACGTCCCTTAGTTCCTCATACTCTTTTCAGACTTTGATGGCTATGGACTTGAACTTCTCTTCGACTACCCCTCTTCGACTACCCGGGCTCTTTCAAGCTCTGCCTTTAGGGCTTGTACCTCATCACTTTCTTCCGAAGCTTTAACCTCACTGTCTCTCACAGTCTTTAGATTTGGGAGCCAATCCAATCCTTGTGTCTGGACTCTCAGCCACTTATGATAGCCGCCGATGATCCCATTACTGCTTCCCCTAAGCTATCTGTCCTTTCTTCACGCCGCATCCCATGCCTTGCGAACTCCTTGGAGTACCCTCGCATTGTGGTCACTGAAACCCCGTGTGATGAAAGGCGTGATGCTTTCGTCTGATGGCACTCCTCTCATGGGGTAGCCAAGCTGTCTTATGGCGAGGACGGGATTATAATTAATACAACCCCTTGTTCCCATCAAGGGAACATTTGGACATCCTTCGCATGAAGATAGAGTCCTGATTCTTCCTTCCTTCTAGCGAGGGAACCAATTAACAGACGCCCCTCCATGCTAGCCAAGAGTTGGTCCCAATTCGCCTTTCCTTTTACGACGCACGAGCGGTGACCTTGTAGTAGATAGACGGGCCTACCTTCTTGGAGAAAAAATGTGTGAAACCAGCCACACATAGAGAGCCAGTGCACAACAAACAATTCTTGCGCTGCTCTTTTCACATCCCCGGTCGAACGTGTCATACATGGCCAAAAAGGCGACGACCGGGCTTTCCTTGCCATGATGAAAGGCGAGGAAAGCGTCAATCGCTGCTAGGTCCACTAACCCTTCCATATTCGGAAAGAGGACAACTCCAAAGATCAAAAGCGCCAAGATGTCAATAAAAGAAAGCCCATTCGCCTTGATTTGCCAAGGCCTTTGCCCTTTCCTCCAAACACTTCCTTGGTACTCCGACTACCCCATTTCTGTTTTGCTTTACACGGTCCAACTCTTGTGCTGAGATTTTCACTACCTTGGCAACTCTTGTCGTGGATGGATAGAACCCAGAGAAAAGATATGGCTTCCTTCCTCCCAGTGGGCATCCCAGGATTTCTTCAAACTCTTTCACAGTCGGCACTAGCTGGAAGTCCTCAAATCTGAAGCACCTTAGGGGCTGGTCATAATACTAGGAAAGGGATAGAACCCAGGCGAGCTCAGCTCGCCCAGGCGAGCCAGGTTGCTTCCTCCAGAAGCAACAGCCTTCTGGAGGAATATTCTAGAGGGCCCAAGTGGGCCTGGGTGCTATTTGCACCCCCATTTTTACTAAGTACACCCCCCTCTGCTTTTTTTTGGTGATTCTTTTTTCGTAAAGTTACAGAAACTTACGAATTTCGTAACGATACTTGTTTTCTTTTCGTAATGTTACGGAACCTTGCGGATTACATAATCATCCCTTTTTTGACTTACGGAATGTTACGGAACCTCACTTAATTAAGCAACGATGCTTCCATTTGATTTCCGGTGTGTCACGGAAACTTATGGATTGTGCATCAATATTTTTTTGGTTTTCCGGCATGTCCTGGAATTTCACAAATTGCCTAATGATGGGTGCCAAGCACCTCACAAGGACCAAAGAAAGGTCGCATGTCATCAAGCAAAGGTCCTCGGACGAAATTAGGGTATGACATTGTTCTACCCCACCCCAGCAACTGCAAGATTTAAGTACTATTGGAACAGTAAATCCAGGGCTGAAAACTGTAAATAAGACTGATAAACTTGTGCACCCTATGAAGATAACTGTGGAATATATCTCTCCTACTAGTGTGGAAAAGGGAAAACAATTTGCACTGTGTAAAGTAATATTATGTATAACCAATTATGGCTATCATGTTTTAAGCATACAAAGCCTCTTGCTCACTATCTCATTAATAAAACTTGTTGGTTAAGACTTAAGAGTTTAGTTCTAATGAAGGAGCACGTTGTAGTAATCAATAATGTTCCCCACCCGTCTCTCCTATTATTCTTATTCGTACTACTTGAATCATCTCTGTTAAAAAATTCAGAGGTAGATGGATTTGGGCCTTTGCATCTGGTCAGCAACAGCTTTGGGTTAGAGTCCTAAATTGTAAATATGGGGATTGGTCAGAATTCCAGCTTCATTCTAACAAGAGGGGTGATTCCCATTGGTGGAGGGATATTAGAAAGATTTACCATCAGTCGGATCCTAATATTTTCAATCAGCATATGACTTGGAAGGTTGGGAGTGGGGAAAGAATCAAATTTTGGACAGATAGGTGGCTAGGGGCAAATTACACTCTTGAGCAGAAGTATAATCAACTTTTTCAGATTAGTAGACAACAAAGCTCCTTCATCTCAAGCATGGGTAAAGACTGTATGGTGTGGTTAGCTGAACCCCATGGTCATTACACTACTAAATCAGCTTACAATTTCTACACTATTCCCAGTACAGCAAACTGATATGGGAACATATATAAGAAAATCTGGAAGTTGAAAATTCCCCCTCGGGCATCAGTTTTCTGTTGGAGACTCCTTAAAAATAGACTCCCCACCAAAGACAATCTCCTAAGAAGAAACATTAATATCCAGGACCAAAACTGCCCTTTGTGTGGTAATGCACAAGAGGATGTGGGTCACCTATTCTTCAACTGTAATTTGACAAAAGGTTTATGGTGGGAATCCTAGAGATGGATCCGGGTAGTAGCTCCCCTTCCAAGTCACCCAAAGTGCCACTTTACTCAATTTTGTGAAGGCTTTGGGGATCCTGTAAATCAGGACATAAGGGGTGGATGGTGGATCGCCTTGACTAGTTCTCTTTGGCACCATAGGAACAATCTGATTTTCCAAGGAAGTCCTTTCGATCCCTATAAAGTCATGGATCATGCTATATCTAGTTTGGTCCTGGTTCAAGGATAAAGACAAAGATTTTAATACTAGCTTCATATAATGATAAGGATGATAATAAATATTGATACAAAAATGCATAATAATAAATTATTTAATAACTCATTTTCAGTACCTTCATATATGATAAGGGTGAATACTAGAGTAATTTTCTTTGCACAGCTTCAGGTTTTGTTCTCAGATGTGCTTAACGTTATTAACCTTAATTTGGACTTTCTTTTGAAAACATATTAAAAATATTATTATTTAAAGCATGTTTTAAAACATTTGATTTTATTGTAAATTTTTCAAACACAAAATAGTTTGTTAATATAAAAACATTATACTTACACAAGATTAAGTATTAACTGTGTGATAATCTCTTTTTCTGGTACCACTGGTACTGGTTCTCTTATTAATAATATATATATTTTCAGCCTTCCAAAAAAAAAACTGTGTGATAAAAATGCTATTAAGTATTAACTGAGTTTGTATAGTTCTAAGTCTCTGTAAAAAAAAGAAAAGAAAAGAAGTCCCTATTAATCATAATATTTGGAGGGCCACTGGATTATGTGGATTGGAAAGCAATGCTTTATTTGGCGGTGCAAGTGGGTAGGCAGCTATTTTCATAGCTTTAGGAAATTTGGGATGTTTACAGTGATACAAATCAATTTATTCCATAAAAATACTATAACATAAAAATCAAACTTATGGTTACATTAGCATAAAAAATAATATGCATTACGCTATTAAGTATTTAAGGATAAAAATACTACCCCTACTCCCTAACACAAAACCCATGCCAATTTTCATTTGTTTAAGTTATCAATTTAAATTTGTGAAGTTATTATACACATGATTGGTTCTGGTCTCTAACTTTGATCTGCCAATATTTGTTCTCAACCTCATCTAACTAACTAATATTCATGTTTAAAATAAAAACTGCCCTTGTGTTGTTCTTTACAAATATAGGAGTCTAGGATAGTGATTAACTATTCAAATAAAGGACAAGTCATTTAAAATAAAGGGCATCAAACACATGTAGAGATTATAAAGGACAACTATTTGTTATAGTCAATTATGTTTTTAATAGAAAAATTGATTCTTAATTCAAATATTCTAATTGGTATGAAGGACTTACTAGAATGTCATTCCACACAATCTCCTTTAGCGTTTCAGGTATGTCTTTCCAATTATTGTGGATAATGGGAACCTTTTCTCGCGCCACTACGCCTAGGTAGCTGTGGAACTTTTCACGCATCGGTCCGGATGCTCTCCCGGTAGCGGGATCCACATAAACTGCCGGTCTGGGCTGATCCACGGTTCTTAATGTCAATGTTCTCAGCCGTAAACTGCCGGTCTGGGCTGATCCACGGTTCTTAATGTCAATGTTCTCAGCCGTGTCGTTGTTCTACTCCTCTTGGAAGTCGCCTCTGATTGACCATTGGACTGCAGAGGAGACGTCGGATCTGTGGCCATGATCCTGTAAATAAAATACACAATTAATATTAACGATTACATTTAGACATTAACAAAAGCAAAGGCGTAATACTAACATAATCATTATATTTACACATTAAACAAAGCATTACTTTCGCACTCAGCCTGTAGGGATGTTTTCCCATAGACCTTCATCATGATCTACACGATTTGCATGTCCATCATCCACTTCATCAGCTTCATTCATTGAAGGCAATTGTTTTGAAAAACCAGACATTTGACCAATGTCAAGGGTTGACTCATCATTATGGTAATTCATTCCACTTGGTCTTCCTTGCAGAGCCACACACAAACTTGAATTACATGGATCTTGTACATAGAAAACTTGTCTGGCTTGTGCTGCCATAATGAAAGGTTCCTCCATATATGCCACCTTACTAAGGTCTACCAAAGTAAATCCCAATGGATGTTGAAACACACCCGTTGTCTTGTTCACCCACTGGCACTTAAAAACAGGCACTCTAAATGATGTATAATCAACCTCCCAAATTTCTTGAATGACACCAAAGTAAGACATGGATGCTCGAATGGGGTTGTTATCCGATGTACTGGAAAAGTGCTCCGAATCAGCATCAACACAGACCCCACTGTTTTGTACCGAACTTTTATCATCTTGGGACTTTGTGTAGAATGAATAATTGTTAATGTCATACCCCTTCCATGTAGGGACATTCAGATTTGGGCCAATGGCTAACAATGTCAGTCGTCTGGAAACACTTTTATCAGCAAGTATTGTTTGTCTAAACCAATTTATGAAAGTTTTGTTGTGCTCTTGCAATACCCTCATCATGTTCATTTTGGGGTGACTATCTCTAACATGTTTTTTGTGAGCCTCTATGTACGGAAACACCTCTGTTGTGTTGTTTAATATATACAAATGCGCTTGTGACACGTCATGTCTAGTCATTGTCACAACATTGTATCCACGAGTACCCTTGCCGGCTATTGGCTGGTCATGCCGGGATGCAGGAACACCGACAGGTTTCAATGAGTCAATGTCCTGTGAGGCAAACTCAATGCATTCTTCAGCAACGTATCTTTCCACTATTGAGGCCTCTGGTTGATGTTGATTCTTCGTATAACCCTTTAAGACCTTCATGTACCGCTCAACTGGATACATCCATCTAAAATATGTAGGACCACAACACCTTATTTCCCTTACCAGATGAACAACTAAGTGTACCATAATGTCAAAAAATGAAGGAGGGAAAAACATCTCCATTTGACAAAGGACAACGACGACCTCATCTTCCAAAGCATCCAACTGTTTAGGGTCAATGACCTTCGCACATATAGCATTAAAAATGAAACACAAGCGACTGATTGCAACACGGACCTTCTCAGGCAATGTTTCGCGGATTGCAACAGGCAAAAGTTGTTGCATTAACACATGACAATCATGCGATTTCAAGCCAACCAACTTAAGCTCATTCACAGACACAAGACTCTTGATGTTTAAAGAGTAGCCTTGTGGGACTTTGATATTACGCAAGCATTCACAAAAACTTCTCATTTTAGCTGTTGACATTGTGTAACAGGCTGGGGGCAGATATGTCCTGGTACCTTTTGAGATAGGATGCAACACCTGACGTATACCCATGTCAACCAAGTCTTGACGACACTTGAAACCATCCTTTGTCTTGCCTTTAATGTTTAGGAGGGTCCCAATTAAAGAATCACAAACATTTTTCTCGACATGCATGACGTCTATACAATGCCTAACATGATGATCGGACCAGTACGGAAGATCAAAGAAAATAGACTTCTTTTTCCACATGTTTGAAGTGGATGATGGTTTTTTTTGGGACTTGCCGAACATATTTACGACATCCTTGACCCGCTGATATACTTCATCGCCAGTTAATGGATTTGGCATGGTTTCATGTTCTTGACTTCCATCGAATGCCTTCTTCAATCGTCGATACGAATGATACTGTTTGAGAAATCTTCGATGCCTAGTATACACAGTCTTCTTTCCATGTTTAAGTTGGCGGAAACTTGTATTCTGCTCACATATAAGACATGCGTGATGTCCTTTGACACTATATCCACTTAAATTTCCGTAGGCTGGAAAGTCATTGATGGTACAAAAAACCATTGCACGCAACTTGAAAGCATGCTACAAATTTGCGTCCCATACATCAACCCCTTCATCCCACAATTTCTGCAAATCGTCAATTAACGGTCTTAGATATACGTCAATATCATTACCTGGTTGTCTTGGACCAGCTATCATCATACTCAGCATAACATACTTTCGCTTCATGCACAACCACGGAGGGAGATTATAAATGAACAGCAAAACGGGCCACGAGCTATGGTTAGTAGTTAAGGTTCCAAATGAGTTCATTCCGTCCGTTGCAAGACCAAGCCTTAAATTTCTAGGCTCGGCCCCAAATTCAGGATACAGACGATCAATTGCCTTCCATTGCGGGCTATCTGCAGGATGTCGCATCAATCCATCTGATTTTCTGGTATTTGCATGCCATATAAGGTTTTTTGCATCTTCCCCATTAGCAAACAACCGCTTAAACCTTGATATTATTGGGAGATACCAACACACCTTTGCTGGACGGCGGTCGGCGTCTGAGACTAGTACAGTAGAATCTCCGTTGGTCGGTCTGTACCTTGAAACCCCGCACACAGGGCAGTAATCTAGTTCAGCAAATTCATCTCTGTACAAAATGCAGTCATTACAACATGCATGAATTTTTTCGTACTGCATCCCAACTGGACATAAAATCTTCTTTGCTTGGTAGTGATTCTTTGGCAAGACGTTATCAGCAGGAAGCATGTTTTTCAACAACATCAGCAACTCACTAAAACTCTTGTCACTCCACCCAAATCGAGCCTTCAAGTTAACCAGAGCTAACACAGCTGACAATTTTGTGAAAGATATGCAGGTGGAATACAAAGGCATTTTTGAATCAACTTCTATGTTGTCATACAACGCTGCATGTGCCTCTTCAAACCCCTCTTGCCCAAGATCGCGAATCATTTCTTCTATAGGATTTCCGCTGTCTGTAGTAACATCGTCAGGCTGTGACATGTCAGCTGTATCGAGGGATTCCCCATGCCATATCCACTTTGTGTAGCTACGAATTATTCCCTCACAAATAAGATGAGTTCTTATGTCATCAATTGTTTGGCGCCTCCCATTTCCACACTTCACACATGGACAAAAAAATTTTCCCCACATAGGTTGCGCTTTACTTTGAGCAAACTGCAAAAACTCTTCAACACCATTCTCGTACTCTTCAGTTATACGTGATGCGTTCATCCAACTTCGATCCATGTTGCACCTTCTATGTCAAACGTTAGTGGCTTAGGGGTTACTTGACATGCATCACAAGCATAGAGCACCAATTGCAGTACAAAACACACCAGAACTGCACCTTTTGTACAAAACGCTGCAGTGGAAAACACATTAGCAATTGCAGTTAGTTGGACTAGCAATGCTAACAAGTAAAATGGTGCATGGCTGTTTCAAGGGATTTGGCATTTTTTAGTTTGTTGGCCTCTATTCTACACCTAAGGTCAACGATGGTCAAATTTGGAGGTTGTCAAACTCATGAAAGACAGCATAAAGGGTTTTTTTTACCAATGCTTATAAGAAAAAATCAAGAAAAACTGCACAAACGACAACATCGAAATTCAATGACGAAAGTGGTGCAATTGAAATTCAGCTTCATTTTTCAAACATTTATAAAATCAAATCAGCTGAATTTGGGAAAAATAATCTGTGTCAAAGACAATTTTGGTAGTTGCATAATTTTGTGGGAATTTTCTGGTTTAGGTATTTTCATCCACGATCATGATATCGACGCTGCAGAACTATCCGGTTTAGGTATTTTCATCCATTTTCTCTCAGTCACGCGCCTCTTTGTTGTGTCAATTTTAACTGTCCTAATTTCAAATGCAGCTAGTGGGACATAGGTCAGTGATGATTTCATTACCAAATTTTCTGGGGAATTACAATCTATCAACTGAAAGCTTTGAGGGGTGATGTGATTGTGGTCCTAGCTGATGTAGGGTATAGGGTTTACAGACTGATGTAGATTGCTTCGCAATCATGGTAGACTTCAAAGTTATAAAGACTGATGTAGGGTATAGGGTTTACACCATCCATTTGTAGAAGTTGCATGTGGAGGTCAAGACCGGGTTGTCTTATGAACGAGAACTCCATTAGCCATCTTCCAGTGGTCAATCACATGGTCTGCATGCAAGGGGACTGGAGAAATTTGAACAGCTTGCAATACATGTTCTGGGGGTGGTCGGGTAAGGACATAAAAAGGCGGAGATGAAGAGATTTATTGTAGAATATTTCAGTACACCTAGTACTAAATTTTATACATAATATATTTGATTTTTGCCGTGCAAATAAAACAACAAAAGAAGGGTAAATGCTGAGACCTCTTCCAAGAGGTGCAGCATACATGTACTTAAGTTATGGGGTGTAGCTGGTCCACAATACCATCCTCTAATTTCATCTTTTCAACCACAATTGGGGTGATGAAGGAGTTCCTCTAAAGGACCAATTCCCTGAGCTATTCATTATTTCTTCCCAAAGAGATTTAAGGGTGGCAGAGGTGGGATCCTGGATAGAGAATGGGTGGGTCTGGAATATGGTTTGGAGAAGACATTTGTTTGATAATGAGGTGCAGCTAGCCTCTAATTTCATTTATCACATCCACCAAATCAGAGTGATGTGCCATCATTTTTTTCTATTTTCTAAACCCTTTTTGCACCATTTTAATTACTGATTGGTCTTAATTGTCAATTAATCAGGCAGTTTTATTATTTGGGCTCATTTAGCTAATTTGATGTTTTTAATCTAATTTCAGGAATTAATGAAACATTGGGCTTAATCCGGATTTTGGTTATGGACTCGAAGAGGGCAAATAAAGCAGCGCTTACCTTAGTTAATTTCTAATTAGGAAATTTTGCAATTTTATTTTATGTTGTTCAGTGTTTATTTCGTTTTGGGCCAGAGTATTGTAATAGGGCCCAGTGACTTTGAGTGACTCTTTTTAAATAGCTGCCTTGGGATTCGTGCAGGGCATTCTATTCTGCAATGCTATTTTCATTATTCAGAGCTTTGGTTTTAGGTTTTCACGTTTTTCTGTTCCCTTGTTACAATTTTCGTTCTTAATGCAAATTTCCGTTTTCTGCTTCTAATTACGAGTTCATTCGTGCTTCTTCTTCTACTTTCATTTACGTTTCTGTTTCATGTTTCATTTGCATTTTCTGTTTGAATCCATGGAAGGCTAGATTTTCTGGTGTTGTTTCCTTTTGAGGACGAAGCCCAACTCTCTTTGAGGTTTCGCTTGTAATGTGGTTTCCTGACAGTTTCCCTTCACCAGTTATCCCAATTTCGTGAATATTAATCAGTGCACGCTTCGTGTTCGATTAATTGCCTCTGAGCCTAACTTGCGTTCATGCTTAATGGACGAAGGGCTAACTGGTGTATGTGGTGCCTAATCACGTATTGAAAACCCTAAGTTGATTTTCGCTTAGTAAATTGAAATAGGGTTGGATTAAGTGGTTGACTGTTAGGGACGAATTCTCCATAACCCAGGATAAGAGAATGGCTTCTGAATCAGAGGAAACAACCCGTTTTTAATATTAGTAGTTTTGTATTCCAGTTTACTTGTTCTGCTCTTTAATTACCAAACAACCAACCCCCCCCCCCCAATCGTTATTGTTACTGCAAGTATATTATGAACATTTGGTTTGTCCATGCTCGTTGGGAAACGACCTAGGATCACTTCCTAGTTACTGCATTTTCATGTTTATTTGATTTGGGTACGGCCTCGATCAAATTTGGCGCCGTTGCCGGGGAGCAGTGTCCAAAGGTTCATAATAGCTAGCTAGTGTTGTGTGTTTAATCCTTTCATGTTTTATGTTTAAATTGTTAGTATTGTGTTAGTATGTGTGTTAGTGTTGTTTAGTGTCCTGGTATTTTGCTTAATGTGTGTTCTGTTTCAGTTTTCCCATTAAGCGTTTCCCCTGTTTCAGTCTTGGGTGTTTCGCTGTGAAGATTGTGCTTGCGGCAAAAACAGAGTAGTAGTAGAAATCAATTAGAGACGGATTTTAGCGACCACCCATGCTGAATTATTTGAGATTTTTTGTTTTAGTAGCTAGGGTTGTTATTTTTGGCTGAATTTTTTTGTGGTAACTTCTTTTAATCCATATTTTGTGAGAAAAATAGCTAGAGCTTTTAGTTTGGTCAGATTTGAAAGTTCCAAAAAACTAGCAAATTTTGTGTTTGTCAAAACTTCAAACGGCCATAACTTTTGCTCCGGTTATTAGAATCGCAATTATTAAATATGCATTTGGGGTAGAAAAAAATTTCCTACGCCGTGGCAGCCGGCCTATGGCCCGCTGAGGTCTCCATCGTCCAAAAAAAGCGATTCTGTCAAAAGTTTTTTATTTTTCAAGTTTTATTCACTTATTTTTCTTAACCTACCAATTTTAGCTTTCATAGTTAGACTTTGAATTTTTGTTTGAAATTTTTTGTGCTATCTTCTCATCATTTTATAAGGTTGCTCACAAAATTTCAAGTCATTTGGATATCATTTGAGGGTAGCTGTAGTTCAAACCTACACCTTTATTTACATGACAAGGCAACTAGTTGTGTGCATGCTGAATGTAGTGTATGACTAGAGGCAATCCATCTGACTTACAACCCTTTGATCCTGAGATGGATAGGACATTTCATAGATTAGTTAGGCATCATTTTATACCTTTTGATCATTCTGAGCATTCCATAACTGGTGAATCTGTGCATTCTGTTATTGGTGATTTTGAACATCCTGATCTTGAGCATTATAATTTTGAGCATTCTGATTCTGAGCATTCTGATTTTGCACATTCTGAGAACATGGCACAACCTCCACCTCGTGAGAGGACTCTAAGGGAAATGGCTGCACCTGATTTCACCTATGAAAGCTTGTGCATCCAATACCCTAATGAGGATTCCCATGTGTTCTTAAAACTGGACCGATTCATTTGCTTCCAAAGTTTCATGGCCTTGCAGGTGAAGACCCGCACAAACATTTGAAAGAATTTCACATTGTCTGCTCCACCATGAAACCCCCAGATGTCCAAGAGGATCACATATTTCTGAAGGCTTTTCCTCATTCATTAGAGGGAGTGGCAAAGGACTGGTTGTATTACCTTGCTCCAAGGTCCATCACGAGCTGGGATGACCTTAAGAGAGTATTCTTAGAAAAAATTTTCCCTGCTTCCAGGACCACAGCCATCAGGAAGGATATCTCAGGTATTAGACAACTCAGTGGAGAGAGCCTGTATGAGTACTGGGAGAGATTTAAGAAACTATGTGCCAGTTTCCCCCACCATCAGATGCCATAGTCATTAGAGGAGTGCATGAGGTAGCTACAAACCCATCTGCATCATCTGAAACTAAGAAGCTTGAAGGAAAACTGGATGCATTGGTTAACTTGGTAACCCAGCTGACCTTGAATAAAAAATCTGTACCTATCGCAAGGGTCTATGTGCCAGTTTCCCCCACCATCAGATGCCATAGTCATTAGAGGAGTGCATGAGGTAGCTACAAACCCATCTGCATCATCTGAAACTAAGAAGCTTGAAGGAAAACTGGATGCATTGGTTAACTTGGTAACCCAGCTGACCTTGAATAAAAAATCTGTACCTATCGCAAGGGTTTGTGGTTTGTGCTCCTCTGCTGACCACCATACAGACCTTTGCCCTTCCATGCAGCAACCTGGAGCAATTGAGCAGCCTGAAGCTTATGCTGCAAATATTTACAATAGACCTCCTCAACTTCAGCAGCAAAATCAACCACAACAAAGCAATTATGACCTCTCCAGCAATAGATACAACCCTGGATGGAGGAATCACCCTAACCTCAGATGGTCCAGCCCTCAGCAACAACAACAGCAGCCTGCTCCTTCCTTCCAAAATGCTGCTGGCCCAAGCAGACCATACATTCCTCCACCAATCCAACAACAGCAACAACCCCAGAAACAGCCAACAGTTGAGGCCCCTCCACAACCTTCCCTCGAAGAACTTGTGAGGCAAATGACTATGCAGAACATGCAGTTTCAGCAAGAGACCAGAGCCTCCATTCAGAGCTTAACCAATCAGATGGGACAATTGGCTACCCAATTGAATCAACAACAGTCCCAGAATTCTGACAAGCTGCCTTCTCAAGCTGTCCAAAATCCCAAAAATGTCAGTGCCATTTCATTGAGGTCGGGAAAGTAGTGTCAAGGACCTCAACCCGTAGCACCTTCCTCATCTGCAAATGAACCTGCCAAACTTCACTCTACTCCAGAAAAAGGTGATGCCAAAAATTTACCTAACAATTTATGTGCAGGTGAATCTTCTTCCACAGGTAATTCTGATTTGCAGAAGCAGCACATTCCCCCTCTTCCATTCCCTCCAAGAGCAGTTTCCAACAAAAAAATGGAAGAGGCAAAGAAAGAGATCTTGGAAACGTTTAGAAAAGTAGAGGTAAACATACCTCTATTGGATGCAATAAAGCAAATTCCAATATATGCCAAATTCTTGAAGGAGCTGTGCACTAATAAGCGGAAGCTTAAAGGAAGTGAACGAATTAGCATGGGTAGAAATGTCTCTGCATTGATTGGTAAATCTGTTCCTCAAATTCCTGAAAAATGCAAAGATCCAGGTACATTCAGCATACCTTGTACTATAGGGAATAGTAAGTTTGACAATGCCATGCTAGATTCAGGAGCCTCTGTTAGTGTTATGCCTCTGTCGATTTTTAATTCTCTATCTCTAGGTCCCTTGTCGTCAACTGATGTGGTAATTCATTTAGCTAATAGAAGAGTTGCCTACCCTGTTGGTTTCATAGAAGATGTCTTAATTAGAGTTGGTGAACTGATTTTCCCTGTTGATTTTTATATCTTGAATATGGAAGATGGATTTTCTCAAGGATCAGCTCCCATCATTCTAGGCAGACCGTTTATGAAAACTGCTAGAACTAAGATAGATGTATATGCAGGCACACTATCCATGGAATTTGGTGATATAACTATTCACTTTAATATTCTGGATGCTATGAAATACCCATCTGAAGATCTTTCTGTATTTCGTGCTGAAATAATTGACCATGTTGTTGATGAATACATGACTGATCTTTATTCTAATCTGCATGCTTCTCACTCTTCATGCATTGAGTCTGAAATTGTACTTGATCATATGTCTGAATTTGATGCTGAGAGTGATATTGATTGCATGTCTGGTGGTGGTGTTTTACCTCTCGAGATTGATTTTATAGAGTCAGATAGGACTAACCATGTTTCAGGAAGTACACATACCTCTGACTTTCTTTATGAGGTAAAGGCTGAGAAACCATGTCCTTCTACCACTGTCCAGCCAACCACACCAGAATTGAAGCCTCTGCCATCAAATTTAAAATACGCTTACTTGGATGATAGCAAGAGTTTTCCAGTTATTATATCTGCCTCCCTTGCTGATGAGCAAGAGGAGAAGTTGTTGTCAGTTCTCAAGAAGCATAAGAAGGCTATAGGCTGGACCCTGGCGGACATTCCTGGTATTAGCCCATCCACATGTATGCATCGAATAAATTTAGAGGATGGAGCTAAACCAGTAAGACAGCCACAGAGAAGACTCAACCCGGTGATTCTTGATGTAGTGAAGAAGGAGATAACCAAGCTTTTGCAAGCTGGAATCATTTATCCTATCTCCGATAGCCAATGGGTGAGTCCCGTCCAGGTAGTCCCGAAAAAGACTGGCCTCACAGTGATCAGAAATGAGAAGGAGGAGCTGATTCCTACTCGGGTGCAGAACAGTTGGAGAGTCTGCATTGACTATAGGAGGCTGAACCAGGTTACCAAAAAGGACCATTTTCCCCTGCCATTCATTGACCAGATGCTTGAACGCCTGGCAGGTAAATCCCACTACTGTTTCCTTGATGGTTTTTCTGGTTATATGCAAATTACTATTGCTCCTGAGGATCAGGAAAAGACCACATTCACCTGCCCCTTTGGCACTTTTGCCTACAGGAGGATGCCTTTCGGCCTGTGCAATGCCCCTGGTACCTTCCAGCGGTGCATGATTAGTATTTTCAGTGATTTTTTAGAAAATTGCATAGAGGTGTTTATGGATGATTTCACTGTATATGGATCCTCTTTTGATGGTTGTTTGAATAGTTTGGAAAAAGTTATGAATAGATGCATTGAAACTAACCTTGTTCTAAATTTTGAAAAATGTCATTTTATGGTTGAGGAAGGTATAGTTTTAGGCCACATTATTTCCAATAAGGGTATTGAAGTAGATCCTGCAAAAATTTCTGTTATTTCACAATTGCCTTACCCCTCTTGTGCGCGAGAGGTGCGATCTTTTCTTGGTCATGCAGGATTCTACAGGCGCTTTATAAGGGATTTTAGCAAAGTAGCCCTTCCACTGTCCAACTTGTTGCAAAAGGAGGTTGAGTTTGATTTTAATGACAGATGCAAAGAGGCTTTTGATTGCCTCAAAAGAGCGTTGACTACCACCCCCATCATCCAGGCACCCGATTGGACAACCCCTTTTGAGCTTATGTGTGATGCATCAAATTATGCATTGGGGGCTGTCCTTGCTCAGAAAATTGATAAATTGCCCAGGGTGATATATTATGCTTCTAGGACTTTAGATGCTGCCCAAGCAAATTATACTACTACTGAGAAAGAGCTTCTAGCCATAGTTTTTGCTCTTGAAAAATTTCGATCTTATTTGCTTGGTACTCGCATTATTGTTTATACTGACCATGCAGCTCTAAAGTACTTGTTGAAGAAGGCTGATTCTAAGCCTAGATTGATCCGATGGATGCTCTGGCTCCAAGAGTTTGACTTGGAGATCCGTGATAGGAGCGGAGCACAAAATCTAGTTGCTGATCATTTGAGTCGAATCGAACGTGTCTCTGATGCAGATTCACCTATTCGGGATGATTTCCCGGATGATCATTTGTATATATTGTATAGTATTTCTGACTCTCTTTTCTACTCCCTGGTTTGCTAACATTGTCAATTATTTAGTTGCCTCTGTTTTTCCTCCCTTAGCATCTAAGGCCCAAAAAGATAAAATTAAAAGTGATGCTAAGCATTTTATTTGGGATGACCCCTACTTGTGGAAATATTGCAGTGATCAGGTCATTAGACGGTGCATTCCAGATCATGAGACTGACTCAGTCCTGCAGTTCTGTCATTCTTCCGCACCGGGAGGTCATCTGGGTGTTCAAAGGACAGCTCGCAAAGTGCTTGATTGTGGTTTTTATTGGCCCACCATCTTTAAAGATGCGTGGAAGATCTGCAGCACTTGTGAGCAGTGTCAGAGAGCAGGAAATACACTTACATGGCGACAACAAATGTCTCAGCAACCTATGCTATTCTGTGAGGTGTTTGATGTCTGGGGTATAGATTTCATGGTTCCTTTTCCTGTCTCTTTTGGTTATGTTTACATTCTCCTTGCAGTTGACTATGTTTCAAAATGGGTGGAAGCTAAGCCCACTAGAACTAATGATGCTAAAGTTGTCGCAGACTTTGTCAGGTCTAATCTGTTTTGCAGGTTTGGAGTACCTAAAGCAATTGTTAGTGATCAAGGAACCCATTTTTGCAACAGGACAATGCATGCCCTGCTTAAAAAGTACGGGGTGGTACACAGGGTATCCACACCATACCACCCCCAGACCAATGGACAGGCAGAAATTTCTAACCGAGAAATCAAGCGAATTTTAGAGAAGATTGTGCAGCCAAGCAGGAAAGATTGGAGTACCAGGCTTGATGATGCTCTCTGGGCACATCGGACTGCCTACAAAGCACCCATAGGAATGTCTCCTTATCGGGTTGTCTTTGAAAAGGCATGTCATCTTCCAGTGGAAATTGAGCACAAAGCTTACTGGGCAGTAAAGACTTGCAACTTCTCTATGGATCAAGCTGGTGAGGAAAGAAAGTTGCAACTGAGTGAGTTAGATGAAATCTGCCTAGAAGCCTACGAGAACGCCAAGTTCTACAAAGAAAAGACCAAGAAGTTCCATGATAGCATGATAGTTAAAAAAGACTTCGTGGTTGGGCAAAAAGTATTATTGTATAATTCTAGGCTTGGACTCATGAGTGGTAAGTTGAGGTCTAAGTGGATTGGTCCTTTTGTTGTTACTAATGTTTTTCCATATGGTACAGTTGAGATCAAAAGCGACTCCACAAACAAGAGCTTCAAGGTCAACGGACATCGACTTAAGCCATTGATGTGCCATCATTTTCTTCTATTTTCTAAACCCTTTTTGCACCACTTTAATTATTGATTGGTCTTAATTGTCAATTAATTAGGCAGTTTTATTATTTGGGCTCATTTAGCTAATTTGATGTTTTTAATCTAATTTCAGGAATTAATGAAACATTGGGATTAATCCGGATTTTGGTTGTGGACTTGAAGAGGGCAAATAAAGCAGCGCTTACCTTAGTTAATTTCTAATTAGGAAATTTCGCAATTTTATTTTATGTTGTTCAGTGTTTATTTCGTTTTGGGCCAGAGTATTGTAATAGGGCCCAGTGACTTTGAGTGACTCTTTTTAAATAGTTGCCTTGGGATTCGTGCAGGGCATTCTATTCTGCTATGCTATTTTCATTATTCAGAGCTTTGGTTTTAGGTTTTCACGTTTTTTTGTTCCCTTGTTACAGTTTTCGTTCTTAATGCAAATTTCCGTTTTCTGCTTCTAATTACGAGTTCATTCTTGCTTCTTCTTCTACTTTCATTTACGCTTCTGTTCATTTACGTTTCTGTTCATTTACGTTCTTGTTCATTTACTTTTCTGCTTCATGCTTCATTTGCGTTTTCTGTTTGAATCCATGGAAGGCTAGATTTTCTGGTGTTGTTTCCTTTTGAGGACGAAGCCCAACTCTCTTTGAGGTTTCGTTTGTAATGTGGTTTCCTGGCAGTTTTCCCTTCACCAGTTATCCCAATTTCGTGAATATTAATCAGTGCACGCTTCGTGTTCGATTAATTGCCTCTGAGCCTAACTTACGTTCATGCTTAATGGACGAAGGGCTAACTGGTGTATGTGGTGCCTAATCACGTATTGAAAACCCTAAGTTGATTTTCGCTTAGTAAATTGAAATAGGGTTGGATTAAGTGGTTGACTGTTAGGGACGAATTCTCCATAACCCAGGATAAGAGAGTGACTTCTGAATCAGAGGAAACAACCCGTTTTTAATATTAGTAGTTTCGTATTCCATTTTATTTGTTCTGCTCTTTAATACCAAACACACCCCCCCCCCCCCCCCCCAC